>NC_135498.1:59219520-59314520 GCF_052857255.1 Amblyomma americanum | reverse complement strand
GCAGATGTACTGCATACAAACGTCTTCTGATGTGGCAAAAGCTGTGAATATTCACAATGTTCGTGAACGGAGTGGAATGCATATAACGCATAAAAATTATGCATATGATTTATTTTATGTATATAATGTACAAAACTTGCAGAAACAACGGTCTGCAGCTCACTGCGAACAGGGGTAAAATGATATGAATTGGAGAAATATTTGTCCTAGAATGGACGCAGTCGGACCAATGAGGAAATTGATGTCGACGATAGCAATGGCGTATTCATAGGGTATTGATCAAATAACATTGTGGCCTCTTATTGATTTTTAGTACCTTGTTGAGATTTTTGTTAGCGTCCCATCGCTTATGCTCGACGAACGTATCTGGCGATGCTAGCTGTGCGACAAAAACTTGTCATTGTGCCTTAAGAAGGCACTGGCATATGGAGGACCCATTTGGATTCAGCAATGCTTCTGAGCATCAGTAACAGCAAGTACACCTCTCGGATTTTCTCCAGGGACCGCATGTACAGAAAGACTCAGTGACGCAGGAAACAACCATAACTTCATTTCCGTCTTAACTTACTGGGGCTGCCATTCTTAGTCATACCGTCTAGCACCACATTAGCATAAAAACAACCCCACATAAAAGGCAAGCAATGGTAGCGCTGAGGAATATTTCGAAGCTTGTATCGCAGATTGGCGGTTCTTGAATGGCCCAGCGTTTAAGAAACCTCTGCTGTTCCAAGAAACTGCATTTCTTCATGCAGAAAGTTTAATCGCACTGCACAGGATGCAAATGTTTCTAAATTTTATGAGAATAATCATTCCCTTGCAAAGGATATAAACTTTTTCAAAAAAATCTGCGACAACGTTCTAATTTTAATTCTTCGTTGTTCATTGCAGTTGCAATAAAGCTCCATTGCCCTGACTTATAAAATATTTGAGCGGAAAGCTAGCGCTTGAAAAAATATCTTGCCGCGAGCTTCTGCGCTGAGAATTTTCACTTTAATATCACAATGCTTGTTGCTGCGCGCCAGGCGTCGCTAAAAATTCTCTGCAGGTGTCGGACAGAAAATGGACGAGGTAGGTTGTGACACTGGTTGCGAATACTAAGAGCAGCGTGACGAACGCCTTATCGCTGTGCCTCCACACAGGATATCGATGGCAGGTCATTGCATTAGACAGAAGAAACTTTATTTGATTTCGCGACATGGCCAAACAAAATGACCAAGATGTCAAAATGTGCTGTATGCGCTTATTCCCGTGTAAATGGCTTAAAACGAAAACTGCCTCTAAAGTTGTAAGATTATTGACATTTGGAAGGCTCCAGAGTGGACGTAGAACGCTTAAAATCTCCAAGCTTTTATTTCAAAGTTAATTTTCGCAGTTGTCTGTGATCCGCGGTAATGAAAAAGTGCGCAAACTTCAGGATTGGCCCCATCCTCAGAACTCCTTCTTATTGCGCTGGTAATTTCAAACCCAAACACAACTCTTCCTGACTCTAATAAAATTTTCGATTAGTGACGCCCTTGTAGACAGAAGCTTTCAAACCATGGTGTGGGTTCATTTTGTCGCTTTTATCATAAATTTACCGACTAAAGCCCATTGCTCCCATCTGCAGAATTACTTGGAACGGCATCTTCATGAGTCCTAATGAAACTGGCTTCAGACCCCCTTACCGGGTGGTTTATTGCCATTTCAGGAGAAAAATATGAAATATAGTCTAGATTAGGGCTGATCTTAAGGGTAAGATATTGTAGCAATAACAGGTATAGTGAAACCACTAGGGTTTCATGATAACAAATTTATGCTGTGGGAGAATCATATGGATTACACAGAAACCAAGTTACCTCGGGTGTTGTGTCCTTGAGAAACTGCCATGCACCTTAGCGACCAGAATCAAGCTTCTGCACGTTCCAACAAGCTCTGTTCTTCAGTGCTTACCTTTTGTTATCTTGTGCGGTACAGTAGAATAATTACGAATAAAAACAAACTTCTGATATTCATAAAGGCGCGTTAAAAATGTAACTTATATCATTATATAATCCCCATCGAGACATTTTTTTACTATAAAATATTGAAATTTGGCCACATTCTAACCATATATAGATACCATTTACACGGTTACAGCTATTTTTTTTAGGACATTGCCACATTTATACAGAAATATACAGTACATGAAACGACACGCCAACTCGGAGACTGGCCCGTGCCCTGTCCACGCACTTTCCTACTTTTCTAGGAATATCGTACACCCTAACTTTGGGACTAAATAACTTTTCACTCTTATACGAATTGATTGCTTTGTCTTCATTTAAACGTATAAAAACTGTTCGTGTAATCTCTCTCAGCAGTAAGATGTTCAGTAAATTTGTGTTCCTAAATTTCCTGCACATGTCACGCTGATGGACATCTTGCATTTTTTCGTCTTGTATCTTTAACGTACCAAAGCTACTCAGGCTATGAGAGACGCCGTAGTGAAGGGCTCCGGGAACTTCGACCACCTGGGGCTCTTCAACGTGCACTGACATCGCACAGTACACGGGCCTCTAGAATTTCGCCTCCATCGAAATTCGACCGCCGCGGCCGGGATCGAACCCGCGTCTTTCGGGTCAACAGCCGATTGCCATAACCACTGAGCCATCGCGCCGGCGTACTGATGGACATCTGTTCCCTAATATAGGTTTGCTGGTTTTCGTGTTTTTCTTGATTTTCTTCATACTCTCGTTCTCTGAAGACTGATCATAAAATTCTCTCAAATTTTTTATTATTATTTTAATTTCCTCTTTCAAGTCACCCTTATTCGTAAACTACGCACAGTCGTGAGCAATATGAGAGGGAACAAACTTTTTGCGTGAAATCACAAATTTAATAAGGACTTTTGGATACTAGACGCCGAGAGGAAAGCTAGTCACAAAACGGAGAAAACTGCGCTTGTCACAAGTATCTATAATTATCAATAAATGAATGGCTAAACTTTTTTCCCTCTCGTATTGCTCGCAACTAAAAAAAATGTGTTTCTTATCTTTGTTGTGAGAACTGTATTGCCGCGCCGAATAAGAGTAACTGGTAGGAACTTTGTGAAGCCTCGTGATCCGGCATTTGAATTCGATTTTTTCCTCTAGCATGTATAGCATGCTTGGAAATAACCAAAACCAGAAAAAAACTCTTAATATTTGCCATCGTTACTAAACAAAAATGCGTTTTAGTTGCACAGTGTGCTCTATTATATTTTTGCAGTATACATTCTGCAGTTATCTTCATGAAGCATCCGATAATATATTTTGGTGTGCCCACACAGCAGCCGTCACTAAAGGATCTAATCTAACGAATCCTACAAGATGAACCAAAATGACATCAGATAGCCTGCTTTGTTCAACAGGAGCCCGTTCATTTAATTAGGCTGTATAGCACTGCTTTGTAAAACATCGAATTTGCTTTCGCAGACATTGATAGGACTGCATGTATCTAATGTGAATCAAACTTAACAATTAGAGGAAACTACCACTCTCAGATCTGTCTTTTTTATTTTCCTGTGATTCCACTCGGACAGTTCGAAAATGTATGCATAATGTACTCATCTGCACCGGTGGCAAAGAAATTTCAATTGTTATTATGTCTTTTTTATAGCTGTTATGACTTATGATTTGATTTAAATTGTCATTATCCTGGTATCCCTTGCTGGGAGCATAAATAAGAAACGTTCAACGGTTCCGAAAGAGAAAATACCGCAGAAAAGTTGTAGTTTTACCCTATCTGCAACGTTAGCCATGGTTTAGAAAAAGGTAGAAAACGCGCAGGTGTGACGTGGTGTTTACTGCGCCCAACAAGCTCGCCTCTCTCTGCAGGACAGTAAACAACCAACAAGTTCACCGTGGCTATGGGCAAACGCACAGCAATCCCCACGTTTATTGTGCTTCCGGTGTCGTCTATTCAGTGGCCTTGTCCTGCGGGAAGGAATGCATTGGTCAAACAGGAAGGCGCATAAATATCATGCTACAAGAACATGACAGCAACGTGGGTAACATTGCAATCAAAAGGAATCTGGCCTATTACACTGCAAAAAATGTGAAAACAAAACTTGGGCATCAAGTATTCGATGAATATGTGATGATCAGGAAAAGACCAGACCGTACGTCTAGAGAAACAATTGAAGCTCTCGTACGAAGGACCACTTTATCCGTAAACCGTCTATCTCCGAGAAAGAATTGAAGTTCCACGGCTGGGCATGCGTTGCGACTGGTCACTTGGTTGAATGTTTCCCTGCCCTCTTATTGTGTGTTACTGTTTAAATCCTGGATATTTGGCCTTTTAATTGTCAGGCTCGTTTTGTTCTTGAAAACCTCGCAGTATTTTCGGTTTTAAAGCTTTTAGCTTCTTTATAGCCTCTTTATATTCACCTTCAATTAGATTTTAATGTTCTATGCTTAGAGGTCTTTACTCCTCGTAACTTTTCGTTTTTATTGGTTTTTATTGTTTTCATTATTTGTTTTTCGTTTTGTTTTACCCTCTTTTTGGGCAACTTCAACTTCAACTTCAATTCACCTGTTGTTTCACCTGTTGTTTCGCGCAACAATCCTTTACACCACATTTTATGACCTTTCGCCGCCACCTCATTTACAAATAGATGTTTAATTCAGTGACGTGACTATGCTCTGAATTTCGGAAACCGTGCCGCCCTCTCATCTATATACCATTCCTTTTTCCTTCGCTATATATTCTCTGTACCTCGAAATAAATATTCGGCTCATAGCCAGCGGCCGTGTTTGCCTTTCTTTGTTTCTTCCTGTGTATCGTCCCTTGCGCTGTTCCATCACTATGCGTTACGTGAGCTGTTCTATTCACTACATTTAAACATGGTTCTCATGCCCTTTTTCTGTTGAAGCTCGCGCTCAGTGGTGAGCCTGCAATACAAGGAGGCTCAATCAAATCTCAATGCAGTTAACTATGCACCGCTCAGCGATGCTATCCTCGACCTACCATTAGCCCAGAAATCTGACAAGCTCAAATCGTTCACGAGATGCGGCCTAACATGATTCCTTCTTCCCACACTGCTCTTCCCCATACGCCAGCCGGGAACACTGCCCTTTACAGTGCCCGGTGGCGCTATTGACAAGGTTCCTTTCAAAGCCCCCTGCCTCCTTCTCTAATGCCTGCTAGCAACAGGATAAGCATCAGTTGGCCTCAGCACTTCAAGATTTCCAGCACTTGATGCGAATGTTGATGAAATAAATTTTCTCTTTCTTGTTCTGTAAGCACCACGCAGAAGTACGTAGCCACCGGATTAAATACCGCTGATTGCTCGGCACTACCAGTGTTCGAAACGATAGGCTGCTTTCATCATATTTTAGACAGCTGGAAGATTACTTTGATTTGAATTCTTCTGCGCTAGACTCTTCCCTTGCTCTCCAGTGCCTTGAAGTGACTGTAGCTTAGCAAATCCTCTTCAAAGAAGACCGCTGCTAGAAAAAACTTAAGCAGAATACACATTTAAAGACTGAGACAAAGTTAATTCCCTCTTGTTTTTAATATTATAACCCATCTGAAATATCAGTTTCTTTATACACCTTACGCTCAATAATTCGATCTCAAAGGTGGCAATAGATTTCTTGTAAAAACCCGGAAACACGAATTAGGAGACCTTAGATGTGGACGATTAAGAATTCAGCGAGGCCAAATTATGAGAATTTTGTAATTTTGTAAAATATTAACGATAAACATTACAACTCGTAATATTTTTCTTAAAATCTGACGCTAGTCGAGTGCTTCGAGGAATACAGCTAGCTGTACGCTCGGTCAACCAATCTAAGAGCATATGAAAATTTTTTTCAGGTCACAAAAACAAACTCTCTGTCAACATGAATGATTTGCGACCGTATATCAGAATATTTAAACGCCCTGAATAAAGAATGAAAGAAAACTGCGCCAAAAAATGGTCATTGTACTTCAAGGAAAATATTCTTGACGTATCTAAGACACCAAGTACGTCACGTGTGACGTGGGCGGCACTCCAGGGGTCAGGCGCAGCATCTCAGGCACAGTAGGACTGAAAAGGCAATGGTTGCTGACAAGGCGAGCAAAAATAAACGCTTCGATGATGTGTATATAAGGTGATTTGCACATGCAGTTCCCGACAGCAGACGGCCGACTCGAGACATTCGCTAAAATGAGTTCCCTAGGTGCTTTACAAGTTACAGTTTTCGGAATAATTGTTCTGCAGGCAATGTAAGTAGCATTTACTCATATGCATTTGACTGGAGATCTTCGCTAGTATTTTATGCACGTATTAAAGGTATTCAGATGCATGTAGAAATAATTAAGCAGCAATTTAGATATGTTGGTTCTCATCAGAACTCAAAAAATGATTCTCTACAGTAGATAAGCAAGCCAGAACGCTAAATTGACAGCCATGATGTTTTTTTAATGCACTTCTCTGCACATGCCAGAAACCAGGTAATTCTCATGGCCACACCTTCTAGGCTTTTGTGTGCGAAAAGCTCAGCAAAACGCACTAACTCCGGACGCTGCTTCCAAAGACTTCAGCTCGCGTTTTTACTTGTCTGCATGCATAATTTGATATGCGGTTAGCACAATAACACACATTTTGTTTGGAAAGGAGCGACAGAACGAAAACAAATATCAAGCACTATTCCACGCTGAGTAGTATTGGACGCCAGTATTATGGTACAAACTTTATTCACTGATTTATAGGAGGTTCCGTTACAGCCTTGAGTTCTCAGACCTCGTTCTGTATGGTTTATGTAATACCTGTATCTTATGAACAAACGTTCTTCGGCTGAATAAAATAAACATTCTTCCTATTTCTTTACCCGGTCTCTTATATTTGCTAATCTTAGACGATGAGCAAGTTATCAAAACTGTCGACTAGGATCTCATTTAATGCAATGGCGTTTTTCACACCTAGTGAAATATACGGTCTCCGAGCCTAAAATTGTACCCGCTGCATTAGCTGCCCTGGAGTTCGTGGATTCCAATGGAGTCACGGTGAAGTCATTTTAATGGAGGCGAAATGATTAAGCGCCTCTCACTGAAATTTCGTGCACACATCCGAAAGCACCAGGTCAAGGCTTATCTTAAGCATCTCCTACTCTTGACACAATGGCTTTCCAGAACGCAGACACTGAGAGTGATTGTTTGGCTCAAGAAAAACTAATATTTAGATAAGGTTACTATTTGTACCGATGGAAGAAATAGTTACCTCTGAAGGGTTGTTTATGTAGTTATTATACGTTTTCGCACGTTCATAAAACATTATTTATGCAGCAGTAAGTTATACCAGTGCATTAACAAATGAAATGAAGTCGCTGTGAGCATTTTCATACATTTAAACAAGGTGTACTACAGTAACCCGTCAATAGGAGATCAGATCTTTGCGTTATACCTGTAAAAGCAGGCGGGACGTCGTACGAGGTGCTGATGTTAACAATGCATTGATTGCAGTCTGTGTGGTCACGGCATGATATTAACATAATGATACTAATTTTAAAAAAAAGTTCACGGCACATTTCAACCTTGCAGTTTACATTTGTCTTTGTGATCACCATGATTGCCTTTAAAACTTTATAGTGCTAACGTAAATTCGTTGTTCTTTTCAATTTGGCCCACCAGCTCCATTGAAGACTAACTTTTCGTTTCAGTGTTCTCTGCTTTAGTAGGCCACAAATTATGTCAAGGTCAAACAACACGACTGAACCAGAAATTTCTCTGGACAGCTGTAACCAAACGGTAAGTAATTCCAAGACAATAGAACTATATTTTAGTAATTCTTAGCCAAATGGAGAAAATAATAAATTCTTCATTAGTGGTGCCTTGTGAGCATGTCTTCTGCAAATATTTTAAAGAGCGTTTTCAGTGATGTGAGTAAACCAGCTACAAATTTAAAACGTTTCTTTTTTCAGTGCATTCCGTCAGAGAACAAGACATGCTCCGACGGCTGCATATGCTTTCTGAGAAACTACGATAAACAAGGAAATTGTTTCAGCATCTCAGGACTTGATTACGAAGACATGAATATGTCGTCTTTCGATGCTTCCTCTCCTGTTCTTAGCAGGACGATTTTTGGAGAATAAAGGTTATCTTTTCGTACTCGGGACCCTGGAAGATATATGTGCCACTCTGCATAATTAACGCCCTTTGTTTTGTGGTAGCATTTCTGGGGGTAATTTGCGGCTTAGAAATGAGCCTCGATTTTCTGAGATAAATTGGAGTTGACATCAGGCTAAGTAACAAAAAGTATTAAAATGCTAATTTTTGGAAACTATTTTTTTTCGGAAAAACAACCTTACCATTACGACATGTTATTGTTCCACCCATGAAATGCATATTTTTGCTGATTACGTTTATGAAGTCTCAAGCAACGGGAGCTTATACAGAGAAAATTCCCTCCACTTCAGGTATTTGTTTTTTTGTGTTTGTGTGATCGCAATTATTTCGCCACGTGCGCGACCATCTTCGCTCGCTTCACTTCTCCGTTGGTGTTTCAACTCTCTGCCTTCCAATATGCGAAACCATTCAACGTACCACCGCCGAACATGGCACGCCGAACAGCCTCGAAACGGGACGTTATCACCAGCGTAGAACTTGAAAAAATTATGCTATTTTTCTGTGGAAGAAATGTGCGCTTAGTTGACGTGGTCAGAAGGAGGAAAGTAACGAGAGGGTAGGGGCGGTGTCCTCTACACAACGCTTTCACAGTTCATGAACCAAATAACCCGCGAAAGAATCTTATGAGAGCATACGCCAATGGAGCTCATTGGCTTGTCATTTCTAAAACATACTTTAGAACTTATCCCCAGATTTAAGTATGTCGTTTTGGTCACGCATCAAAAGATGTTTTGAATTGTTAGTTACCTTGATATGATGCTCCGCAAAAAAGTATACGATATCCGCTGCTATTTGTGCAGCGTTTTCACCTTTGTACACAATGATGCTCCGCATTCCAACATTCATTTTTGGCTACAAAAGAGTTTTTAGTAAGCGAGCTCGAGGTACGAGAACACAATTAAATTGGGCTATACCCATAAACTAAGGGCCCAATACATAATTTCTATAACACAGGAGGGGCTACTCTACATTACATATGATTTTTGAAGCCCTGCCTTCAAGGTATCAAGGCGCACCTAAAGGTCACCTTAGGATAATCAGCTCAAGTTTTTCTTGAACAGGCCAAATTTTTTACTTTGCTGCTAAGAAGTGTTCTCTTAGCAGTTGTAGCTGCAATGCTTAATTCTGCTTTTCTTGTGCGTGTATTTTTTAGCCTTCTTTTGAAGGCTTATTTATTCAAGTACAGAAAAACTGAACGTAGCTTACTCACCGTTACCAATTGCAAATGCCATAGCATTAGTTCTTTTTATTACTGAGTTACTTCGAACCGACGAAAATGGAAGTTTTTTGTTCGAACCCCACTGTTCCATGAGATTTTAGGCACGCTCGTTCATTGGCGCTTCCATGCGCCTATTTTTGGTGTTACTTAATAGACCACGCAGCCGAACATGGTCTCGAATTTGGAAGCGCAAGTGCCCACGTTCTCTTGTTTCAGTCTTCGGTAACGACTTGTGAACATGCCTATGGTTAGTTGAGCACTGTTCTCCTCAGCGTGCCTCGTTACATTACGGAGGGTCAGCGACACGTCGCTGGCGTCGTCAGGAATTCGGACCTCCCATCGCGACTTGTCGTGGTTTCCCTATAGTGAGAAAGACGTGCCGCGGCGAGCCGCACCTACAACATTCTTTGCCGAAATCAAAACTTGGTCCGTCGTTTCAATCGCAAACCCTACACGGGCAAAACCACGTACCCGCCACTATCCTACTGGCTTTGTGTTAAGCTCGCGTTGTCGAGTGAATTTTGTGAAGAACTTACAACACACTTATTCAGGAAGCGGGCATTAAAACATATTGGCAAGGGTGACACCGCTATCAAAAATGAAAGAGGATAAGTTGTCGTCCACAGATGAGAACTTAATGCTTTTTCATAGTACTACGGCAACTGTAAACTTTATTCGTATGCAGAACTGTTTGTTACCAGCAGCTAAACCTTTCATGCGTGGCACCACTGGAAGAGCGTCGAGCAACTTAATTGACCCACGGCACGCGTACAACCAGTATGTAACTTGCACGAAGTTCATGAGAGACCTGCTCAGAAATACCGAGCTGCTCATTCACTGCAAGTTGTTCTAACTCGGAAAGGCCGGAAATTCGACCGTTATTTCCTTATACAAGGTCCATCTTCTCTTAGAATGCTGATATACAGTATATAAAAACCGAATAAGAAAGTGCCATGTAGCAAGCGCACCTCAGCGCTTTCTCTTCGCACTAAGAATAAGCCAGTAACCCTTCCCTTCGTCAAAGGTTTGTTCCCGTCACAAGAATAATAAGTACTTCTTTTACTCAGAAGGAGAGATCTTTCAGCCAAGACGCTGTCAATACCTACGGAGGGCATCATTGACGGCGTATGAAGAAGCTTGAGACTTACGTGGGCGTAAATCGCAAGTGTAACCAGATAACTTAAGCTGCTGCTTTTTTCGTTACACTATTTGCGCGTTGTAACACCACACCACTTAGATAGTTGAACTCGTCGCTGAAAACTTCTTTGTGCGCAAGTTTTAGCACGAAAGCACCCTGCTTATGCTGCACAGAGGGTTTATAAGGGAGCATGGTGCAGGTCGCTAAGATAGTGCATTCATAGCGTTTTTAAGGCGCACATAGAAGATATAAACATCATAAGTGAGCTTTTCGAGCCTCGGCGTTCCCAGAATGCGATCCCTTATGTTCAGCAATGCTGCCGTGCTTGAAGGAAATTATTCAACGTATTGCTTTTGTGAAGGCAGCCATTTGTATTCCTGTGCAAAGCCTGAAGTTAATGTAACAATTTGTAATAAACTGTTTAATGAGGTGGAGACATCACGTGCGGTAAGAAACAGATTTTATTTTGAAACATTGGCAAGTGAACGCGGCGTGTACATAACGTTTTTTTTTTAAATCTCTGTTGGCAGTTTTTCGCACTCAGATATATCAGTTTCGTTCACTCTGTAACATCTGCCCGGTTTTCTTCCAATAAATACTCAGCAGCATCCATCTGAACATTCTGTTCCTCGTGGCGTACACTGGAAAGGGAGCAGAAAGCTTGCATAACCAAATGAAAGTCATAAAATACAGTTGCTTACGAAAAACTATAGCAACAGCCCTTCCTCAACGCAACTTCTGAATGCGTTCAGAAAAAAAAAGATATTCCATTATCGATCATCTGTTAATGCAGCTCATTAGTTGTGATCCTCGTATGTACAGACATTAGCAGCATTTCCGCTGACAGAAATGTCATCATTATCATCATCAGCCTGACTACACCCATTGCAAGCCAAAGGCCTCTCCCACGTCTCTCCACTTAACCCTGTCCATATCCAGCTACGCCCACACTATTCCTGCAAATTTCTTAATCTCATAAGCCCACCTAACCTTCTGGCGCCCTCTGCTATGTTTGCCTTCTTTTGGAATCCACTACGTTACCCCTAAGGACCATCGGTAGATATCCTGCCTTCGCATTACATGCTCTGCCAAAGCCCATTTCTTCCTCTTGATTTCGATTTGGATGTCATTAACACGCATTTGTTCCCTCACCCACTCTGCCCGCTTCCAGTCTCTTAATGTAACACCTATCATTTTCCTTTCCATGGCTCGCTGCGTTGTCCTTAACTTAAGTTGAACCCTTTTCGTTAGCCTCCACGTTTCTGCCCCGTAGGTGAGAACCGATAAGATACAGCTGTTGCATACTTTTCTCTTGAGGGATATTGATAAACGGCTATTCGCTATCAGAGAGAGCCTGCCATATGCACCCCACCCCATTCTTATCCATCTAGTTATTTCCCTCTCATGATCCAGATCAGCTGTCACTACCTGCCCTAAGTAAATGTATTCCTTTACCACTTCCGCCGCCGCCACTGTGGCTCAGTGGTTACGGCGCCCGGCTGCTGGCACGAAAGACGCGGGTCACTCAGCAGACATGAGTCTGTAATTGCAAGTCACAAGTACACAGCCTTCGCACGGCAATATGAATTTGAGCTGGTGAGGGTTTCATCGGTATGTAGTTCCAGCCATTAGGGAAAGCCGATCATTTTGCCGTATAATCTCTGAGGAAAGGCATGCGTTAGAGTTTGCAGAAAGAGCCAAAACGGCGAGCCTGAGGGCCCTCTGAAGGCGGTTTAAAATGCCCTAACGGTGCTTGTGTGAATGATTTAGCCCAAGCTTTTTTTAGTTCCGGACCTTATTATTGAAAATTTTTATTTCCCTTCCTCAGCCAGCACTTCGATCTTAATAATGTTACTTTTTTTCAAGAAATTAAAACTGTTACCTCCCAACGTCGCCTCTTCCGCCCGCAGAGTAAACATTACGAAGATTTCTAATTGAAAAAAGCGAATAAGAACCGCTAAGAACCACTTGACACGGTGTCAGCTGGGTGTATACAGCCAGCTATATTATAATCATTACAATAACTTTATATTATTACAATAATTTGATATTATGAACTCTTTGTGGTATGTGCGGTGTAATGTATTGTGGTCTTTTTCAGGTGATATTATGCATTCATTTTAGATTGTTCTAATTCTTGTGCAACTTATGTATTCCTGTTTGATCTGGTTTTCTTTATATTTCTTTGATTTCTGTTGAATAGCACTTTTATACGAGCGTTTAGACTGGAAACTGACTTGTACACATTTCTTGTAGAGTTCCTTGAAGTGGCCTCTCTATGTCAGCCAAATGGTTGCCGGAAATTCATGTACTTTTCTCCATCGGACCCATCCCTAGGCACTGGCTATGGGTCACATATGCATATGGGTCACATGGGTTGCATATCGGTCACGCATATAAGTTACGAACTTGTTCTTGTCGGTTATTGCCTGTCGCACAAGGATGAAGCGGATGGCCAAGGAATTTGAGCATCTGCCCCGTATGACACCGCTTCGTGGTTCGATACTCTACGCGGTCTAGGCGTCACCTCTTATCTTGCGTCAGTTCTCCATTGTTCTGCTGCCTGACTTTTTTCGTATAAATTTCTTGGCTAAATTCTTTTTCTACCTAACTCGTGGAAGCTTAAATACACGCTAGGCGTAGAAGTTTCGCTAAGCTTTCCTAGCCTCATTTAAATTTAAATATCTTCATTTTTTTGCTCAATACACTCCGTAATCATACAGAGCAACATACCTTTGATATATCGAAGCTCACAAGGTCAACACGAGACCAGAAGTTACAGAGCTATTAATCATCTGTTTAACAGAATGTCTTGCTGGGAAAATTGGTAAGTGTGCATCTTTGATTACATGCGCGCAAACAGACATAACACAAGGCAGAAGGACGGGACGAAGCGCCAATCACAGCTATTTTATTTGAAGGCAACACGGACAAATATATTCCACCGTACACGCAAGGAATACTATAATCTTCAAAGTTGATATGGTAGCGAGCGAGTGAAAAAATTGTTCTCAGCCTTATACAAACATATGGACGCGTCGCTGATGCACATGCTTCCTTTCTACGCAATAAAAAAAAAAGCTTCGAATGCCTCAGTATAAACGCAGGAAGTAACAACAAGGAGGTGCAGCCGGCACCATTACTCAAGAGGTTTTTGCAGTCTATGCCGCAGTAAAGGCCCATGGCTCTTTGCGGATAGATAATTTCTAGTTTTTAGCTTAAGATATTTCAAAATTTCTTCACCTACTTGAATGTGCTGTTGTGCACTCATCATCAGCCTCAAAACTACCAATCGTATGACCGCCGCGGCGGCGCAATGGTTAGGGCGCTCGTTTACTGAGCCGGACTTCCCAGGCAGGGAGCCGGCAGTGGCAGCCGCGTTTCGATGGAGGTGAAACGCAAAAGGCGCCTGTGTGCATTGCGATATCAGTGCACGTTAAAGATCCTCAGGCGGTCGAAATGAGTCCGAAGCCCTCCACTACGATACCTGTTTCTTTCTTGCTTCATTCCCCCTTATTACGATGTTTCCCACCTTCCTCCCTTCCCTGACGGCGCGGTTCAAGTGTCCACCTAGTTTCGGAGGATTACTGAGACAGTTTTTTTCGTGAAAAATCAATTTTGTAATTTTATATCTATACACACGTATGTGTGTGTCAGGGGAACAGAGAGAGAAGTGAATGCATGAACGGAAATACGCTTTAGCAAAGGTAAGAAAAACTTTTACAACATTTAAAGCAATAAGCCTTGTTTTATTATATAGCATGCAGGTGTATAAGCCCTGAGGAGGAATTCAGTGTCGTGAATTGAATTCGAACTATTTTGTTTCAGTGCTTTCCGCCAAGAATTATCATATGTTCCGACGATTGTACCTGCTTTTTATGGGCCCCGCTATTAAATGCAGTTTCTTCAGTATCTCTAGAGTTGATGAGTTGCCCTAAATCGACGATGTCAAGGGATTAGACATGAGCGCTAATGCTTGTGCTTGAAAATTCCTGGGAAAATTAAACACGTGTCTGCTTGCTGCTGATTCCGAGGATATGGTTGGACGTTCTTCATTTCACACTCTAGCAAACTCAATACGATAGTGTCTTCCTGGAAAAAAAAATTCTTGAAGCAATCTGTATAGGGCTGCTAATCATTGTATATTTTTCATTGACAAGTGAATTGCCTTCTTTCGTCATAAAGATAGGTTTCATTATTTACTCGGTGCTTACACGTTGTCTTTATAAATGTTTACCTTCTTTTCTTTGTCCTTAAACGGACATGAACATCTCAAAGGAACCGACTCGTTATTAATTTGATTCTCCAAACCTACCACTAGCACTAAGGCTTCCAATGAGCGAGAGAACCCGTTCTTTGTGAGAGTTTCAAGCCAGCTAGACCAACGTAAACAAAACAAATATGACCGCGACTGCCCTTGACCAGAGTTTCGTACCCTCGCCGCCGCAAACTGATAAGCTCGCTGCCCAATGCACGAGAGCTCTACGCCATCGCCAGAACCTATCGCGTCTCGTGTTAAACTGCAACACAGTCTCGCCCTGGTCATTGCATATCGTCGTCTTCGTCCTGTATTACTACTATGATTAATATTCGAGTTTTGACCACTGTGGTGGTAGTGACAGAGAGACGTGTCCTGCATTCATTGGCGTGGACAACGTTGTGGCAGAGAAACGTCAATAGAGCAATAAACGTTGGCATTGCCGCTGCCGTATATTGGGTAAATTGGCATCGACGATGAAAATTTGAACATGCGCATAACTGGCTGCCTTGGTCAGTGGACACGCCAATCATGCTTTTCGGTATGTACGTGGCGGTGGTGTCTACCTGCAAATCTGTGTTTTCGCATATTATTTCGTGCTAAGCAATGGTCGCCAGCCAATATTTTAAGTTATTGGTATCCGCGCTGAAGAACACATCGCAGGCACACATGAATACAAAACTGAAGACAAGCGAAGGCAGCACTGGCATTATGCAATACTGCAAAGCTAATTTCAAACGGAGGCTTCTTTGATGCTCTGGAAAAAAATGAAATTGTAACCGTGGTAACAAGCATTTTACAAATTTTATCCAGATACACTAGATATAAAAGCGTGCTTCTCACAGTGCTTTGTGGAAACTCCCATTTACCAATCAGAAAATAGGAACGAAGAAGAAAGAAGTAAATATGATGGATAGCCGCTGAGTTCTTTGCCATGCCAACAAAGCCATGACCCCTTCACGAGTAAAAGATTCTAGCGGAAAACTACCGAAGGCGAAAATATCTTGTCGCGAGACTGCCGGGATATCGTTGCTTAGTAGTGCCTTGTTGCTACCGCGTGCCAGGCGCGCCTTGAAAGTTTTCACAGGCGTCAGAAAGGAAATGAATGCTGTAGGCTATGACGTCGGCACTGCTGGCCAACAAACGCCACATCTTCGCTCTACAGCAGTCAGTGCTTACGACTTTTAAATGTCGCAGCTACTTATTCATTTCGATTCACTTTCCGATGGCAGCCTAGATACAGCATGACGAAAACATCACTTGCATGCGACATGTATGTTTATTACAATGAGAATGGCAGATGTTATGAAAATCCTGTTTATGTCTTCAAGGCGGTCAACGTTTCAAAGGTTCATGAACGGAACGGAATGCGCAAGCTTGTTTTTTGTACTTGGCGATGATCTTCAAAGATGGGAAATATTGAAAATTTTAATTTTTCTTAAACATCGAAACTTAGCATAAATGAGCCTGTAATTGCAAGTCACAAGTACACAGCCTTCGTACGGATATCGGAATTCGCGTTGGTGGTGGTTTCATGGTTGTGTAGTTCAAGCCATTGGGTAAAGCTGAACATTTCGCATTATAGTCTCTGCGCAAATGCATACGTTACAGTATGCAGACAGAGCCAAAATGGCAAGTTTGTGGGACGCTCTGAATGCGGCTTAAAATGCGCTTTTGGTGCTTTTATGAATGCTTCAGCAAAACCTCTTTTAGTTCCGAACCTTATTAAAGAAGAATATTTTTTTCCGTTCCTCAGCCAGCACTTCGTTATTAATAAGCTTATTTTGTTAAAAAAAAAGAAAACTGTGACCTCACAATGTCGGCACTTCCGCCCGCAGGGCAACAATTACGAAAATTTCTATTTGAAAGAAGCGAATAAGAATCAATAAGAACCAATTGAAACGGTGTCGTAGTGTATGCAGCTGGCTTTTTTTCAAATAAAGGTAGCCGATATCAATGCACTGTTCAAAGCTTGAACATTCATTCAGATTTTTTAATACTCCGGTGTCTTGTGGGGACTGTGGGGACTGTTCAGGCAACCGCCGAATGAAGTCGAGCTTCCCCTATAACCTTCCAGCCATACTCACGGCCTTCTTTTTTCAGTTACGCTAGCTACCATTGACGGTCGCCTGTGCCTGCGAAGCGAGCGCCGCGCTCGATGGTCACGCCGGCACAGAAGAAAGGAGACCTTGAGTTTTCTCCTTGGGTAACTCTAAGCGCTGCAAGAAAAGAAACTTGCATATGGAAGTAAACTATATCTTTGACTTTGTTATATAACATCCCGCGAACAGTGCCTGTAAATAAAGTTTATGTTGCCGACATCTCCGTTTAATTGCAGAGTGAACCCTTTGCAAATATTCTGCTACTTCAGAAAACGAGGGGAATGTAAATGGCGCAATATACAACTACCTCCTGTTGAGTGTGCAAAAACTCGTAAGCCGTCAACGCACTAATACATAAATTAATAAAAAAGTGAGATAAAATGCCTACACTCCAATTCCGTATGTACCATATGCAAGAAATGAAACGCGAGCAAGAAAACTGACGTGGCAAAAAAATAAGCAAATACATATTAGTTCTTGGAAAGAAAATACAAACTAGATTAACCCTTCTGAAAAATAGTATTCTCGCCTCGCCGTTGATTTTAATATACGTGAGCTAGTACTGAGCTCCTCCTGGCTGAAAGCTTCTTATATTTCTGTTCGTGGCTCAGTTGTCTTGTTCGCATTTCTTTCCTTGCTGATAGTACACCTGGGACATCAGTATAATTCAAAAGTAAATCTTTCATCTACTCTTAGAATGTCTAGTAAAATTAGCGTTCGGTTTACTTTCAAGTAAGAACCCAGGAGCCTACTTTTCGAAGTGCTCCAGGTATGTAAAATGTACAGCATAAATGAGAGGTGTTTCTTATCCGTTGAAAAACCGGCAGGTTTACCACTGTGCGAAGAGTTTAACGAAAAAGCTGCTTTCACCGCGCTGTTTAGATGCCTAATACTTAAAATTTTTGGTTTTTTAGCACGGAGTCAGGTGTTCATATAGCTCTGCTGGTTGTAGATTTTTTCTTGGTGAACGTCCTGTAACAAAAATTGTTATAGAGTGACCAATAAACTGAATGCTCGCTTAACTAGCAGCTCGAAAAACGTAAACCTTTGTTTGCGTTGTCAGCATCATGCACAGGAAAAAGCATGTACTCTGAAAGAGTCGAACGCGAACGCGACTGAAAAGTTTTGAGTTTCCGCGCAGTTCAAAATGAGAGCAGCCTTTAGCGTTTTTAATAGAGTCGGAAAAGTATTTACGGAAACTTTCGCTGCTTCAAAGATCAGGGTCGGATTATTATTTTCGCCACCAAGTATAAAAAATTCCATTCTTCGAGGCGTACTTCTGAGTTTAACTCCACTCTCTCTTCGAAAGAAGGGGTGGACAATATTCTGAGGCTGTTGAAGGCAACTCTCAGCCGAAATGACTGATTGCAACATCGCTTCATGGCATTAAAATAGTCGCAAGAAAATTACACAAACAACCCCTGAAAATAAACACTCTATATCACGCCAGATTCACTGTGAGGTATCCAAAATAACAAAACGGAATGTGTGATGTGTGCCGCACACCAGGGGTGATTGCAGTATGTCAGGGACAGAACGAAGAAAGAAACTAAGCTCTTGACAAGACTGCGAAGATCGACATTCCTCTGATGTGTATATAAGGAGATGTGTGCAATCAGTACTCCACAGAAAGCGAGAGCCCCACATTTCGTCACGATGAGTTCTCACGCTTCTTTTCAACTCTCAGTTTTTGGAATAATTGTCCTGCAAGCAATGTAAGTACCATTTACTCGTTTTTAAACCACTGGAAACATCATAGCAGTAAAAAACACTGTTTCTTATAGCTCACACTTTTAAGAATTAGGATAAATTATCGAGGTTATTGCAAGAATGTTGACAATGTAGGTTATGGCAGAAACAAAGCAAAGGAATATTTGTATTCGCTCAGCCGGTTACAATATATCTGTTCTCATATTTAATCCCAGTACATGTGCGATCTTGAAGCATATAAGTCAGGCAGGAGATGATTTCCATGAATACTCAATAATTCTTTTAAAACGTGGAGGCAATACATCAGCACCGGATACCACTTTGAAAGGAATTTTGTTGGAGAAAAGGAGGACTGTCTTTTTCGCATTTGAAATGACTCGTCTAAGTCCATCATTGAAGAACTAAAACAGCGCGGCGACGACGGAATAGAAAGAAGCACAAGAGCTGACTAACAACTGAGGTTCATTGGAAAAAAAAAAGACAAAGGTAATAATATTATCCAGAAACAACCAGGACGAATGCCCCTCCGCAAGCACTTCTAATCGTTAGAATCAACATACTTAATCTCACATTCATGAAAAAGCGCCGAACCTATGCTTACACACGTGTCACTATTCACATGGATGTGATAGGCCTCGCACAGTTCCATTGTTAATTTGTCCCTATGCCTGCAAATAACTTTTGTCTCATGGAAAAGAGGCATGCACATTTTCTTATCGGGGCAAACCGGAATATTACTAAGGGGCAACCTCTGTTATGTAACGCAAGGTTACA
This sequence comes from Amblyomma americanum, assembly GCF_052857255.1. NCBI lineage: Eukaryota > Metazoa > Arthropoda > Arachnida > Ixodida > Ixodidae > Amblyomma > Amblyomma americanum. Next base: position 59,295,210 of record NC_135498.1, on the reverse strand, counting down.
TAGCAAGGTTATGTGTGAGACCTATCACATCGATGTGAATGGTGAGACGTGTGTAAGTGCAGCTTCGGTGCTTCTCCATGAATTTAAGATAAAGTATCTTGATTTTCGCGTTTAGAAGTGTCTGGGGAGGCGCATGTGCCCTGGTTGTTTTTTGGAGAGTAATAATACCTGTGTTTTCACCAATAAACCTCAATTGTTAGTCAGCGCTTGTCCTTCTTTTTTGTCTGTCGTCACTGCGCTGTTTTTACTTCTTTAGTGATGCACCAACTCACTCAGTTTTAGGTTCTTCTACAGTATAAGTGCAATGTTGTGTTTGTAGGTAAGAAGGATCATTCAAGAGTATGAAGTACCACGCAGCCTGCTTTTACAGAAAATAATTTGCGTTTGTATGTAAAACAAAAAACTCTGTCATAAAAAAAAGCTCCATGCAGCACTAAATATTTCTTATTTCGTTTATCATTTACTGTAATGATTATTTGAGAACAGCTGTTGTTAGGGGCACCAGAGAGAAACAAAAGAATGATTGACTAGGCCACTGCAGCATTTGTTTGCATATACTTGCAATTGCTAGTATGGGCGGCACTACTGCTTTGCACACCACCCAAGCTTTCTGTTTCAGTGCATGGCTACGCCACTTATCGGCAGCTTGTAATGCCAACACAGGGCAAGAGACAATCCTGTTTTTCAGACGAACGACAGTTTGCTTGTTCCAACTCAAAAAGCTCGCGCTTGGCAAAAAGCTGAAAATGCGTCGCTTAAAGCACAATAGAGCCTTGTGTGCACCAGAAATCTTCTCGACATTAGATGAGATGATGAAACTTCATATTTGGACAGCGTGTGCAATCAAAAATACCTAAAGAGGGCATGAACATTGGAGGCCTGGATGCAGCCGTCATTCTCATCGTCAGCATGATCATTTAGTTTTCTTTTGTGGTCGCGGAAAGGACATTACTTAAAGTAGGAGGGGGGGGGTGGAGTGTGGCCGGGGTGTGAAGTGGCAATACATAAGAGTACAAACAGAGGAAAAACAGCTGAACAAACAGAACGACAAGATAATTCAAAAGGATGGCAACGTAAAAGTAGAATCAGAAATAATGGAATAATGCATGTAATTTTAATGGTAGTAAACAAATATGGCTTCATGTGTCGGAAAACAGAAAAAATAGGAGATAGCGCATTGTTACTAGCTGATCACATTCTTGCCAGACGAGGAAGAGGGAAAGTGGCTGCTGAAGGTGAAAGTGGTCATTTTGCACTTGGCTCAGTCTGGACAGGTTTGTGTCAGTAAGAACGTTTTTGAGAAGATTGCTTTGTTGTTCTTTGGCAATGAGAAGGAAAAAAAAAACAGTTGATTGTGTAGGCTGAACCATGAAAGCGCTCTACTCTAAAACAGTTAAACAGCCGAGAAGATGTACGTGAAGAAACATGCAACAAGGAAAATGTTCATACCGATGATCATGATGGACCCAATTTATTTTCCTTCCCTGTTCCCCTTTGTACCTCTACCCATATGTAGGGTAGGAATTTGAGTGCTATGGAAGCCACCCATCCCCACCTTCATATTCCTTGAATTTCGTCGTCTCGAACAGCCTCCGCTCAGCTTTTAATGGAGTGACAAGCGGGATGTTCTTAGATGTTCGACCAATTTCTAACAATCATTATTAATGATATTTTGCTCTGATTTTCAGCGTTATCTGTTTCAGTGGGCCACAGATTATTTCAAGGTCGAATAACAGCCCAGAAGATAAATTTTCTGTGGAAACATGCAACACAACGGTAAGCCATTTCAAGTTTTTCCTGGCATAAGCAATCAATTTGGAAATATTGTTAAAAGTCATCGCTTTATCCTCTGCTTTCCGGAGCAGTAGAAACTGCGAGCAGGGGCCCTAGTGAAACACAAAAGAAGCAGAAAGGATGCAGCCGTTTCAGTCATTCGTAGAAGCGGGCATAATTTTTGCTGACTCTTTAGTGTCCACCCAGCTGCGAAGGAAAGCTACACAGCTTTCACAGAACCTTTGTACCTAAAGAAACATTCTCTTTTGTCTAATCTCGAATTAGGGGCCAGCGCCTACTCTTGCCAGTTAGTTGAACAATTTCTCAGATTGGCTAGAAGCAGATGACGGGTTTCTTCTTTTTCTGCTGAATGCGGTACAATAATTGATAATTTAATTTTTTTCCTTTCGATCAGTGCAATCCATCAAAAAATATAACATGCAGAGAACCCTGCATATGCATTACTCTTAATGGCAAAGAATATAGAACATGTTTCGATTTGTCTGGATACGATTACGAGGTCGGCTCGCTAGCACCGAATTAATCGGCAACTCCTCTTCTTTCCGAGACGCCGGTTATTTAATAACCGTTGCTTCCCTCTTGCTTTGGACGCAGCGAATGTTCACCACTGGATTTGCTGAATTAAATTATTGCGGTGCTTTTTCAATAAACACTGGTGCGAGAGCCCTGCTGGACAGGCGTTCATAATCGCACTAATCTAAATTTGTCTACGTTGTGGAGTTATTTTCGTCGGCCACTTTTATTTTTAATTGAAAGCGCCGCTTTTGATACGCATCTCCGATGGTAAGTGTTTTTTCATTTTTCTCTTTCGCCTTTTATTTTGGTCAGAAAGTACGAGCGCTTATGGCACGGAAACGAGACAGCAGTCTCCGAGCCTAAAAGTCTGCCGTCTCTCCAAAGAGAAGCGTGAAAAAAACAGAAGGAGCAAGCATTAGAAAAGTCACTTTACGCAACGCAAGACGAGGAACCTGCCTGGAAGTAGGAGCATCGCCCGAACTTGTGCGGGAAAGCAACAAATTCCCTCCGGGATGGACCTTTTTTTATTTTTCGAAGCAGGATGCACCGGTTCCGTGACCTAATAATAATACGTAAGAGACGACTGCCACAGTTACTGGGGGGAATAGACGGTAATGAGATGGCTGTCGCACGTGGGACAACTAACACTTCATTTTTAAGGCGAAAATTGTTCGTAGACCTCAAGAGGCAGCTGTGTGCTCTTGGCACTAATGGGACGCTAGCCGCTTTATGCTGACAACGGCAATAGTCCTTAATTATGGAGCACGGTACTATGAGTTTCTGAGTACTGCATGCTTCCCTCGCATGCACACATTTTCCATTGTCGAACTCAGGTAAGAGGCGGACAAAATGAAGATTGGATATGTTGTAATTCAACTCGACGGCAGGTGCTCCAGCGCTCTGAATACTGCGGTCACAAATGGCTCGCCTTATACTAGGATATAATTCCATTACGTCCAGCTGAACCTACCAGTGAGCGCTTGAGGCGACGAAAGAAGAATAGTGAAGTATGTGGCGATGAAGCAGGTTGCAAGCAGATTTGAACAGACGCCAGCGGCAACACCATGATAGACAGGATTAATAAAAGGTCCTTAGGCCGCCGCACCAGGGGCCAGAGTGACTGGTCACAGCTGCCACGGAGCTGGCAGCGCAGGTGCGGTCCGGCGCCCTCGGCTTCGAAAGGATACGCTGTGAGGACGTTTGTCCCTGTCGCGTGTTTGCTGCTCTTGATAAAATCTTCCCGCAAAATTAAGTAGGGCGTCTAACCCAGCCGAATACAAGCATAATTCCGCTGCACTAGGGCGCATGGCGTGACAAAAGTCTATTAGAGGACAAAACTGGTCGCACTTTTCCAAGCAGATGGGAAGCTTATAAATGCAAATCAACTTTGAATTAATCAAGTGAGGGGCAAACGAGGCGGCAGTATGAGTTAGCACACAGGTTTTTTCTTCCTTCAACGCCACCAAGAAGCGGTGGCTTGAAGATGTTAAGGCAGTGAATATGTAGCACCGGTGGTGCAACACGAAAACAAAGGTACTGCTGAAATTCATATATATTAGTTTATTTTCTGTGCATAGTGTACAAAATATTCAAAAGGCAGAGACTTCAAGAATAGAAGGAAAACTGCTGCACAACTCCATTTGACTCTCGACAGGACCGATAGAGTAGAGCACTAAACCTTAGACCGGGACGAAAACCAGACCAACCAACATTTCGTCGGGACTTTCACATAAAACCTTGATTGCCCTGCACTTAGCTTGAGATCCCTGTACCCCTGTACTTACTTTGAGATCAGTCATCGCTGGAGTGTGAAGGCTATCCGAACAGTACGACGGATTTCTTGGATGACAAAGCAAGCATTCCTAAATTAGCATATTGCTGGAACCATAAACGAAAATAAAAAAGGCGAAGCTCTCAACCACTGATCGGGAGACCGACAAATGGAGCCCTGTTCTGAAGGGGGAATTCAATCTAGAACTGTCTGGTTACAAGCAGTTACCTTTAAGATTTGTCCTATCAGGGGACAAGCTCCGGGTAATTTTTATTGGCTGACCTTGCACGTAAAAAGAGTTGATCGTGTGGAGTGCGTTAATGACACACCTGTGCAGAAAACTCAATACACTGACTACAGATGATTCGACCAGGTAAAACGTTTTAAGGTTTCGATTCCTTATTATGTAACTGGAGGGCCACATTCTCGCGCAGTGCTTATGCACTGTAAGCAAAGGATTCAGGATGTGACAGGCAGCGAAAGCACCCCACTGCTTTCAACTTCAGGATAAATTGTTGTAATAAGTACCCAAAAAGCAAGAGGCAGGTAGCGAAGATACCAAGGTGCCCCTCGCCCGTTTAAATTTAGTTTCCGTCACAGGATTTAGGACTTTTTGTTGGGTTAGATGGTGCATTTTGTAAGTTTAGCGCTAGTCCTGGCGCCTCTTTCTTGTGTTCGTCTTGGTTGCGCTACAGTTCTTTTGTTACCGTCAAAGGAATAGTACACTGCCTTTCAACCCAAATGAACAACTATTTCAGCCAAGACGATGTCAATTCCTACGGAGGGCTACATAGATCGAGAAAGAGGGAGCTTAGGAATCAGTTCGTAGTAAGCTTTAGTAGTACACATTCGAGTGCAGATCGGTTCATGATCCATGCTAATGCGATGCTAGTAGACACCAGCAAAATTAAAAGAACCAACCGGACTCGTATTTCTGGGGCTAACATATTCTATTAAAGGTGCACTTCTCGAGGTTCACCATTAGTCGTCGATTGCGTTGTCCTGTTCATTAGATTCCTATCGTCCGTGTCTTCTCGCGCCGCGTAACTCTGGTCATGAATCTACGAGAAAGCTTCAGCTTCTCCTGTCTACATTGCAGTACTTATGAGGTATGACATAACACCACTCGAAAATCTGAATCCTGTGCGGGCGACTTGTTTATGAACAATTCAAATTCACTAAAGCACTCTGCCTAATATCGCCAGCGCATTTTCAAGCGGTTGTAGAGAAGGTTGCTGAAACAGTGCATCCATGGCGCTATGGAAGCGCATATACGCTAGTGAACAAAGTGACGTAATATTTAAAACATTTCCTTGTAAATACAAAACGTCACCAAATAAAACGTTTATTTGCTCTATATCAGTATATTTTCATGCAATAATGCCTTTTTACTGCCAGGAATAGTTTGGGGTGCAATTGTTTACATTCAGTTCTTTTTTGGTTTCCGTTCTTTTTTGGCTGCTTCCAATTTCGTTCTTTGTCCGTTGGTTCTAACATATTATTAACTTCCTCTCATTTTCAAGTGACACATCCTATTGTTACATCGTTTACAGCATATATTTATGAGCTGAACAGAGGGACACGGGCTCATTACCGCATGAAGGCCTTTGAAACCCCAAATAATTGCAGCCGAAATATTGAAACGAAACACTACCACATTTTCTTGCATTTCACAGTAGCGCAGACAGCGGCTTCGCAAGGTCTGAAGGGATTGATTCAAGGGAAATATGTTTTTAGATCTTCACCGAGGAACCCCAGATCGATCAACCAAATAGTTCAAAATGACATTTATCGCGCAAGCTAGAAAATGCTAACAACTTTCTTTGACAGATATTTCCAAAGATTTGACCGTTATCAGGCTCTACAGTCGATCCGTGGACGGCGTCAGACATCACATACAATGTGATGCTCTAAAGGCCAGGAGCCGAACTCAAAACCCGCAGATCAGTAAAAAAAGGATGGTACATCCTGGATTGGGTATGCAAAGGAGCACTTGTGGATAGCCGAGAAGTAGAAAGGTGATTTAATTGGACCAGTCGGTCTTCCTGTCGCATGGAAGCGCTGGGATTATTTATGTACGTCGCTCCAAATGCACATGATAAGAACTTCGTCATCAACTTCCCACTTCAAATCTTAGAGGAGGCTAAGTAATGCACAGGGCTGATTCTCCGCTACTGGAGTAGCTGTCCTTCACCACTTTCTAGGCGCCAAGACGAAAGAAGTTCTCCAGAAAATTTTTTAAAGACTGCGCTTCTGTAGGCACTCAATAATTATGTCTTTGGATATGAAAATTATGAGAATTACGACCTGGAGCCCGCTACTGCACTTGTGAAATATTGCTTGAACTATAAGAGGGCAGACCTCTGGAATGGTCAGGCTGCTCAGCAGACATTAATTTAATTGAACAAATATGTAGAGGCTTCAGGCTTCAGATATTTGAGGCTAGAAATCCCGCGAGCATCTTTTACTGAGGTTAAAAATAAGAGGTCAAAGATCATGCCTTTCTTAAATACTGTATACCGTCAGTGCACTTAAAATGAGGCATATTAGCATGTATGGTCGTAGAGCACCATGGCCGATATTCAACAATAGTGCTTTCTTGAGGTAAATAACCTTAGAGACTGCTTTTGGTCTCGTAGCAGTTTTGTGCTGCTGTGCAAGGATTCTGGTTTGCCCGACGTTTCATGCAGGGAGCATATTCATCCGGTGGCACTCATGGACGGTAAGAGTCTTTATTTTTCAGCATGGTTTTGTCGTTTCGGAGCAGCTAAATCCAGCTGTGTTGGGTCACTATCGAACTTGTCCCAATCGGTAATATCTTCTTCAGTTACTTTGTAACACTTGCCGATATGTTCGTTTTCGAAAATAACACATGAACATCCCTCAGAGCAATTCCTTCCTCCTGGCGTGCACTGAAAATAGATCACAATGCAGGCACATAAGTGGGAAATTCAAAGACATAACTTCGCTGCTGTAAAGCGTAATAACACTTCCTTATCAAGCCACCTTTATAATCCGCTGAGTAAAAAAATTGATTAATCAATTAACTTTTTTGTAAAGCGGTTTATTATATGGCGGAATATGTTTCCGACAATTGAATGCACCCACAGTTTAGGGAAGGTTATTGTGACGAATGAGGGGGCATGCTGAACGAGAGCGACCGCTTAATAAATTAGAGTGTATTACGCTTGTGACATGTAGGTGACATGACATCGCCCACAGAAAGCACCAGCCGCTAGTCAGGGACGTCTGCTAACACGTTATCTTTCGAACGAAAGGCAAGTTGAAAACTTGTATGCGCATCCACCAAGATAAGGTGTCCAGCTGCTTGTCTTGCATCGTGACAAAGACGGGGTTTCTTGGTCGCGTCGTCTCATTAGAAGCAAATTGTGATTTGTGGATAGTATAATCCAGTAAAAAAAATTTTACGAAATTTTACGTTACTTAACGAAAGATAACGAGCCATATTACGTCTTCTTGCTATTTCTGCGCCTTATTACAGATTTCAGCGGCGGTGGTAAGTACATCTAAATTTTAGGTTTTACCGCTTGTTTCAGTTCGTCTCCTGTTGAGTCAGTTCAGAATACTTATCAGTAACTTCCATAATACTTCTCTCTTCAAATTGCAAATTTGTTTTCTTAAGATATCCCCCACTGCAGTGTCAGTTGCAAGTAAAAGTTTGTACAACCGCCTTGACACTTCCTAAACGCGGCCCATAGAAGCATAATCGCTACGTGTAGCACATGGAAGCTCAAAAATCCAGCAACCGATGCCGCTTATTTTTATAGCGTTTGTTTCCTGCGCATGAAATCATACCTGCATTCTGTGATTTTCAAACAAAAATATTTTACAAGTAAACTGAACTCTGTTCAAGAGAAAAAAATTGTAGTTGGAACAATTCCCCCGCTGACACCATCCTGTTAATAACAACATGAATAGAACTACTTTTATGCGTTTGAAAAAGACTGTAATCCTAAGAACCTGCTGTAATTGATTGACTGTGAAATTAGGACATATTTATCAGGAAATTAAACGCTGTGTGGAGTACAGTCTTGGACAAACCGTTAAAATTTAACAGAGCGACGACCAAACATAAAGGTAGGTACTTTGCGATTAGCTGAACCGGAACCTGTAACCAAACAATAATCGGCAGCGAGTGCAGACCAGAGTGCCCAGATCAGCACAATAGCTGTAGATAGAGGTGAGCGTAGTTGCTTTGCTGTGCCTGTACAAATTTCGACAGTCAAGCTCTGTGGGTTTCTTTACAATCGCAAAGATATTTATTGTGTTTGGCTACAGCAGCTCAGGTCGATAAATGTCCGCTCACAGGCTTTATTACGGTACAGTTATTCCAATTGAATCGGCGCGCATGCAGCGCCATTCCCCCGGCCTATATAGTATAATTGGAGGTTCACGTTCTGACGGCTGCACGAAACTATCAGAGTTACTTTGTGGTACCTTCGGCATTCTTTGCTAGAATATTGCATGAAGAGGATTTCTGTTGAAACAATTGATAAAGAACAATACCGTATGCTCCTACAATTCTTGTAGTCAGCTAGCCTAGCAGAGACGAAAATGTGGACAATCTGCTAGTTCTGAGCGCAACCTCAACAGCTACAAGAATTCTCAGCACTGCAGAAATGCCTTGCTAATCTTTGGTTTTTGGCTGGTTCCAAAAAACCCTACGGCGAACAGTGTGAATTGATTTGAAGGCACAAAATGTATGGCGGCGCAGTCCAGATATTTATTGTTGTTCGAAAAGATTGTACAAAATTGGCCGACACAAATACCGTGAAAATGTTCCTCCTACAACTCGTGGTTCCTTACCCTCGCTTGGCAATCGTTCAGATAATAGTCAGACCCAATAAATACGTCTTCGGTAGCCCCTTGTTGCGGCATAGTAAGGCAAACAGTACTGGAAAAGAAAACACTGTAAATGAATATGGCTGTGTGCCTGTAGACGGCCGTGTACACGAGTTTTTCGTTAGGTTTCAACGCGATATCAGGCTGAAAACGAAGGTGAATACTTTTTTCGGCTCATCTTGAAAGCTTAGCGACGATCTTGAAAGCTTAGTTGATGATCTGCCACTTTTTATGTACTTTGTGAAACGCAAATATTATTATTCGCACAAGCCTCATTTTCGTTGGGATCCCCTAGGAAGGATGGAGGGGGGGGGGGGGGGCATTGTGTCTTTTTGAAAAAAGTAGCGTGGTCTGGGCAGTGCGCGAAAGTGGTAGAAAACAAAGCCACGTGCGTGAACAGCGCTGATTATATAAACTGTTGCCACTGAAGACTGAAAGCTCTCTCTCGCTCATTTCTCTCACTGTATCTTGGCAGTCAACATACAAAGCCTGCAGAGCCTCCTCCTTCTGGCTCAATTATATTGAAAGTAGAGGTGCTTAGTATCTTTTCATTCCATGGACAGCGATATTAATCATGTCCGCAGATAGGACAAGGCTCAGATCGAATGTTGTCCAGATTATCTTCCCTCGCTATCCTTCCTTTTTTCCCCCGCACTGTTCGTTAAAGCGACGTTTTTAAGTTCCTTGTAAAATGTCGATTGCCTAAGATAAGTAACAGTACACTGCGGCCGAAATAAAGTGATGGCAGACTCAATGCTTCAGCAGATAACTCCGTATTTCTGCGCTTGAAACATACCTGATTACCCTAGATGTGAAAATCATTTTGGCTGAGCTTATTTTACGCTTTTGCCATCTTGAAAAGGCTCTAGGTCCTACTGTGTGAAATGCGCAACACTTAGCCGCACATGCTCTATTGGAAGAAAATTATTTTCGCCTTATACGTCTTTCGGGCGCTATCTATGGAAAGCATAACTGACGCTGCATGTAGGAGAACAACTGCGAGAAGAGCTGAAGAAAACACTCGATGCGAATTCATTGCGGCAAGTAGTGCAGCTTAGCAATCGCCAATGGTGAGCAGAGAAACGCCCACCCCATTTCATACAAGCTTAGGTGGAATGTTAATGCACTAAAGCCCGTACAAACGCAGCTCGTACATTGCTCGGCCTACAGCTGACAACTCGCAGGGGAGCAGGACGTCATTACTACGTAGGAGGACTTCTTTTCTGTTTCTCTTTTCATGAGTCATGTCACGGGAGTGAAACGGGGAGACATTGTCGACTAATTTATGCTCTTCATAGTCAAAGGTCGATGGCGTCGCATTTTGGGATCCAGCTCTTAACGCAATATCGTGGAAGTCAATTTGTTCTCCCTATCGTTTACTTGAAACGCGATAATTTTGAAGAACCCGTTGTCCAGAAAATCTGGTGTCGACGCTGTCGGCACCGGCACTGTAAGCGAAAAATCACGAGCATGACTCAGGCAGGTGGTGCCCACAGAGCAACCTAGGAGGCAGGTGGGCCAGGTGGGGCACATGACCTTGCGGAGTCATCACAGCCTGCGCACTGCGGCAGGTGACAGTTTAACTAATATTAAATTAATGATTGGCCACTCGGGAAGATCAACCTGGGCCGCACAAGGCCCAACCTGAGAGCACCCGGCATCGCAGGGCAGCTTCCCAGCGCTGTACAACGGCGCCGGGAGCGGTATGAGGACTCACAGGTGTCTATACATGTAAACTAGAGAAAGACCTTCTGGTCATATGAGAATCACCGCATTACGCCACGACGTAAAACATTTAAGGCGGAGGTTAATCATCCACTCCATTTTTTTTTCTCCCTGCTGATACTTTATCTCTTTGCTACAGTTCTCACATTTAACTTATTACCACTGCGTCCTCTTATTCGCTTGTGCTATCATATATATGCGATCAGGTAAGTGCCTTTATGTTTGTTCTCAAGCTTCATTCTAATCTGTTAAGTCGGGCAAGATGTTTGTTAATAAAAACTCGCCGCGATCTGTTTCACTTAGAGTGCCTCTTTGAAGTGATACAAAGCGTTTGAAGGTATTACGGGAATCCTCTGTGTGCCGAAGCCGAAATGAGCTGTTAATAGGTATAACGGGAAGTATTTCGTAATTCTATTATGTTTCAATACTGTGTTATAACCGCAATATTTAGGGTTATTTGCCATTTTTGGTTTGGTTTGCTAAACTTTTCAGTAATTGCTACGCCGTCATGGGTTCTTTGTTATATGAATTCTTTGCAAGTTCATCGCCTGGATTGCTTCGAAAATATATAGCCTTCATTCACGTAAATGAGCACTTATGAGCTGTACAGGAGTTAAGAATTGTGACGCATATTCTGGAAAAAATAAAAGATAGTTGTATGAGTTGCGTACGCTCTGAAGAAGTGTACTTGAACATTTAGCTTCCATATTCTTGCCTCTGCTATTTATGATGGCTTAACTTCCTCCTTGCTTACCGTCTTCCCAGAACCAACCATATAAAGAATAACTCTTCTCTTAGTTCTGTTTCGAAATTAGTTGGCTTCAGTTTACCTCAATTTGCATGCAACCGATTCATTGCACTTGATATGGCCTGCTGCGTGTATGAATGCTCTCCCCATGGAAATGTAATCTTATTAATTTCTTGTTTTAGCCTGATTTCTTTTTCCATTGTTGATACGTGATGTGGAGAGGTGTTAGTGAAGACAATTAGGTGTATTACTGGGAATTGTATCATGTACTTGCAGACATTGACCGATACAATATATTTTGTGCTTATGACTTATAAATTATCTGCAGCTTGTTTCGATTACAAACTATTATGGGATTCACTATTGACCTCTCTATGCATTTTTGTCTAAATTCTACGTAGTTGTTTCGGCGACGTACCTGATTCCTCCCATAGAATCTAGATATTTCATTTGTCCACTTCTACGCTTTATTCTTGACTGTTTAAAAATGCCTTCTAAATCAACGCTAGCATTCAGAGGGAGTCCACTGATTTTGGGAGCTTTCACCACTTCTATCGACCAGTCATGCATTCGTAGTTTTGGAAGGCATATTTCATAGCGCTTTCTAATTATTGTAAACTCACAATTTACCAAGTTAAATTAAACTGCCTGATTTACAATATATTCTTTGATTACATGTAAATAAATTATTCTGTATCTTCCAGTCCCTCTCTGGTTCCTGCTTGTATTATTTAGGTAATATCATCATCGAACGACTGTATATGGGCTGCTTCCTGAAACTGACTCTTGAGTACACCGGATCATGTAAGGTGTCAGCAGGAAGGGCGCAAATATTTTCCCCATGATACGCTTTTTCTGTGGGTGAAATATATTGTAATGTTAACATCATTTTCTTCTTCATATTGACTGCAGTTTCCGGTATATATTCTGCATTTTCCGCGATATGTGTTGCTCTATTGGTGGTTATTTGTGCATTGGAATGTATTAGTTACAAGAAGCGGTTCGTTGCCACTTCGGCAAACTATAAGTGAGCTGGTTATATCAAATATATTATTGACATTTTTTAATACTTGCGGTTGTTCACAATTTACGGTTGTTCTTTATAGACATTGAAATTTATACACATTGTTGAACTTTATTGACATTGAACACCTGCGAAGCGTGGGGGTGGGGGGCGTAATCTGCTTTTTTCACAAGATGTGACTCCCTGTGAGAAGTGCGGGAGACTGGTTAAGAAAGAACGTACGCGGCCGAAGCATTCGCGATCCGAATTCACGAAACGCCGGCTGTGCGTACGACGTAGCATCTGTGTATTTAGCAGCTGCCGCCATTCATCTCTGGCGGCTGTCGCTTAGATGAGCAGCGCTTGCGCAGTATTAGGTGGCGGTTTGTTTGCTACCGATTTACTATGAGGAGGGAAGGTGCGCATGTGGACAGCAGCCACGCAAAGTAATTGAAGGTTACACCTAAACTACGCCTTATAGATATGACGCGATAGCTAAATGGGTTTATTTCGACATTCGCAGAAGGTCTATCTCAACTTCACATTCATAGATCCATGCGAGTCCTCATAGCTCCCCTGGTAGGTAGGTAGGTAAACTCTTTTATTGCGCCCAAAAACAGGGGACCAGTCAAAGGACCGGTTGCGCTGACTTAGAGGAGGTCGGCGGGGATCCTTTGGGATGCCGCGGCCTCCACCGCGCGCTGGATAAGCCAGCGTTGGTCTGCTGGCTTGGAAGTACACAGGAGAGACTCCCACGTCTCTGGGGTGTTTGCGTTGTCTCTGTTGTAATGTGGACATGTCCACACCATGTGTATGAGTGTGGCCGGAGTTGAGCAGTGTTTACACATGGGGGCTATCTGTTCCGGAAAGATCTTGCTGTATAAGAGGGGGTGTGGGAAGCTGCCAGTTTGTAGTTTGCGCCATTGGACGGCCTCTTACACGGACATACTCCAGCACTACAGACTCCAAAGGTGCACATATCCTCCCGCACACCGCGATCTAGCTCCCCTGGCTCATTGGTGCAGTTGTGCAACGGTTAAGCGATGCGCTACTGCCGTGCAATGACAGGTGCTCCCAGCGGTGGGCCTTGTGTGGCCCAGGATACTCTTCCCGAGGGACCATTAATTAATCTACCTGCCACGAGCAACGTTGGAAGGTTTTTTTCACTATCTGGTAAGCAGGTCGTGAAAATGCCACATGATGACGTTACCCAGGTGGCTCACCTGCCTCTTAGGTTGCTCTCTGAGGACCACCTGCCGTCGCCATGCTCGTGATTTTTCGCTCACAACACCGACAACGCCATCACCGCATTTTCTGGAGAATGGGCCCTATTACGCTATCGCGTTAAAGGGCAGATTATGTTATAAACACATTGTGGATGTTCACTTACCACTTCCTGGACTCAATGCCTTGATAGAGTTAAGCAGTGACCACCAGAAGAGGTTTTCGTGTGAACTACTGACGCATTAGGTAATTGTTAATAGGCATTCTAGAAATTGTAGGCTAATTTTTTAATAAAATCCACATAATCGCCGATACGTTCACGCATCGCAGACAGCAGTACTTCAATAAATTTGCATTCCGACCAAACAGTCGCCTATTATAAGGACCAACGTTGGTTACTATTGTGCAAAATGGCGGCAATGCTCGTCTTCCAACCTCTAGCAGAAATTTTAGCGCGGTATTACAATGGAACTCGAAAAACAAAAATATCACATACTTTTGTTCCACTATTGCACATAGTAACGGCATATTGCATGAAAAGTAGTACTCACGCTGCATGTAGTAGCACAACGGCGAGAAGAGTTGACGAAAAAACTCGATGCGAATTCATTTTGTCTAGCAATGTCCTTGCTTTAGTCCGTGGGCAGCATCTGAACGTCTGCATCCTTTTATACACGCTAAGGTGGAGTAATAATGTCATCAAACCCGTCAACATGCAGCTGATTCCTCCCTATGCCAAACAGCTGTCCTGTAGCAGCTGGCAACCAGCAGGGGTGCGAGACGTCATCACTACATATGTGACCTTCTTTTAGGGTTCTCTGTGGCTGGGTAAATGACACGGCATTGTCGGGGAAAACAGTCGTTATGCAGAAGATAGTTCATGATTCTAAATGTTGAATTTTGTGCTGTGACATACTGGGCGAAGAAAAACAATTTCAACTTGATGTGCCTGAAACAAATCTAATATCTGAGAAACAAGCCGAAGCCAATAAGTAATTTGGTACATAGAAGAATAACAGATAAAAAAAGATGATCACACGCCAAACTAATTGCCAGCAAGTCTGCCGAGCACGTAGTTCGTTGTTCTGCTAGATTGTATTTTTTAGTGCTTTCGGCGCTGTATGCAAAATAATTATAATCATCGTACACAATGGTTTTATCGGCTTCAGGGAGTGCTTGGTGACTGGAAATACTTATGAGCCCTCTTTTTTGGGACACATGTTTCTCGTGCTTCCGCTGGTTCCGGAAACGCGGCCTCTGAAAGATACTAGACACATGAACAGTACCCCTCCGCCCTTGTTGCTAAATATACTCTGGATCGCCTAACAGCAACTAGATTTCCTTCGCAATCCAGATTGCTAAAATTAAAAGTCGAACCTAATTTAAATATAAGCTTTGCCATATTCAATATTCTCTTTTTACAGGGGTTCAGGGTTGTCTCATGATGGCATGTGGTGTAGGCTCAAGCCGAAATTTGTGTGTCATGTTGTGACTGTTGGCGTTGCTGGAATTGTGTTGGAAGTAAAACTCATAGCTTCACCTTTCTAATTGATAACAGTTGAAAATGTGTAGTTTATTACGTAAACTTGCATCTTGTGACAAAAATAAGATATAGCGTACGCAGAATAATGAAGAGAAATTTTCCTTGTGCGTTTTTGAATTTATTTCAATATTTGTTTAAACAGGTAGCTGATCAGATGTGTACATGCCTAGTAGTAGTATTAAACGAAAAGAGAAACAAGTAAAAACAATGAAAACTCGTCGAATGAATGACAGACTTAAGACTCCGGACCAGCGGCTGTTCATGAGGTGGAGCCATTTCGTTTGGCATGTTTGGAACCCGAGGATGTTTGGGACACTGCGTGCAATCTCAGGGAGGGCCCACAATTCAGCCAAAATCCGGCCACCTATTATCTGATCCCTGAGTGCTGGACCGATCTATTTTCCTTTCGACTACCGGTATGATGGCACTACACGACCCGACCAGCACCTTTCTTACAGTTCGCAAGTGGCCTTGGGCCAATACCCGGCCATGCCACTTGTATTCTTCTTCTGAAGGTCCTTCGAAGAGATGCGCCGAATTGTGTTCGTTCTTTTTTTATTGGTCATACTTTTTATTTTCTTATGTAGTTGTATCCGGGTCCCCGGTTATCTTTTCAACGCCCCTTAAGGGCCGTCCTTTAAGAAATCCAGCCCTGGTTAATGTGTCCATAACGTCATTTAGACCAGGACCAGGTTCTCGCTGCTGCAATATTTTTCTGAACCATGATGCCCAGTGCTGTTTTAATGCGTTAGCATTACAACGTTTATGCAAGCGTAAAGCCGGCGGAAGCCGCCTGTCGGAGATTAGCATCCGACAGACACGCGTGTTATACTGCCAGCCTATCGCGCCATCCTTTGTCAATTTTCATATTCATTGCCATTTATTGGACAATTGTAAACGCTCTCGGCCACTTCGACGCAGAAATGGAGGCAAGGAAGAGTCGTCCGACGACCATGGATCGTCAGACTACTCGGCGGGAGGTTTGAACCATCAGCGCCAAACGTGCATGGAGCAAGTGACACGGGACAGCCGGAAGAAGGCAACGAGGAACTTGGTGGTGCGATTGAGTTCAGTTCGTCAGCCCAAAGCGGGGATGAAATCGCCTACAGAAGCCAACGCCTTCTCAATACATGAATCGCATTGATCGCGAGAAATTTTTTAATCCGCTGATTCTTAAGCTTCATGACGCACCAGTCACGGGTGTGAAGCGGGGAAAAATTGTCAAATATCCATTTTGGAAGGTCGACAGCGTCGTCTCCTCGGATTAAGCTGTTAATTTGATATCGTAAAAGATAATGTGTTCTCCGTACCATTTGTTTTTTTGTCGTTACTGATATAATATTTCATTTTTAATTTTCACTAATTTACCTATTACTGCAGCATCTTCTTATTCGGTAATGATATCATATGTGATCTGGAAAGTTAAGTTTCTATTTCTCCTTGAGTTTCTTTTGTAAATGCTTAACTATGCGAGACGTGACATAACGATCAAAGCTGTCAGCATTCTCTTTCATTTAGACTAGCGGTTTCAAGAGTTATTAAACATTTGTAGGTACTAAGAAACTTTTCTGGCGCTTTAGAGGAATGAGCTGCAATTTTCTGAAAAGGGGAGAATTTCTTAATCCTAATAATGTTTCAGTCCTGCGGTACTCAAATATTTCGTGTTTTTTGCCTTTCTTGGCTCTGTGTCTCTCTATATATTTTTCTGGGGATATTTTTTCCTAAATTTGCTGTTATTGGTACGGTGACTCGGGTTAATTATAGACATTCATTTTTGAAAGCTCGTCGACTAGTTTGTTTCTAAAGTTTGTATGCTTAGCCTTCATTAAGTTAAATTTATTTTATTCGCTGTTTATAAATTCAGAATAAACGTGACTTCCTATCCAGCCGTACTATTAAACCTCAATCCACAGCTTTGGGAACTGGCACGGATTTTATCGGGCCGTCATATTCTCCATGTCCTGGGGTCATTTTTGTTAGTCGTTTCCATTAATAGGAACTCGAAAGTTTTCAGGTAAATTTGATGTTCCTGATGTACAGCGAATTCGTTTTGAGTATACGCAAGAGGATATTATGGATCACTTCCTATGCTTTTTTTCCCTGCTTTTAATAGTTAAGTAATATAACCAGCGAACGCCTGCATTTAGGGTCTTTCCGGTCACCGAATTTTGAGTAGATCTGATGCCGTAAATTTGCACAATCAAGGGTTCAAATATTGTCCCCGCGGTACCCCTTTTCTGAGGTTTAAATATAGTGTAGAATCCAGTAAGTTTAGGGATATTTTTCTTCCTGCTAATATTTATTGCATTTCATTTTATAGGTTTTTGGCATTTGCTGGGAGATGAGAGGCTCTATTTCTTGTTATTTATGCATCGAAAGGTATTAGCTACGAGTTCTTTTCCTTGCCACTTCGACAACTATAACACTTCTTCAGTTGGCCGATATAAAATGTAGTACTGAATATTTTTTAATACTTCCGTCTGTTGTCAGTTTCTGGTAGTAAGAAAGGTTAATTAAACTGGTAAAGAAAGGTCAACAGACAGCATTATAATTTTTCATTTTTTGAGCTTGCTCTGCAGTTCATTGATAGCGTATTTCTTTTCTGGTGTTCTTATGCATGTTTTCGCCGACGCTCTTTCCTAAAAGTGGCATGTCGCTGATGTGTGTATTTTTTGTTGTTACGCCTTGCTTGTGGTCACCGCTGTGCCCAAAGAACGTTTAGAATTACCAACTCAGAATCTCGTGTTCCTCTCTCGAATCTGACGGCATCCGTGGCCTCTAGATTTGTAGCAGTAATGGAATAAGCTTGCGTCGATCAAAGCCTCAAAGCCCCCCGAGTGCAAGAAAAATGACTATACATTGCAAAACTGTTTCCAGTTCAAAAATGTTTCTTAACTTCGGCAAAACAACACAAACCAGGCAAGTTCCTTCACTGCCATGACCAAATCGGAAACCTTACTTTCGCTTCGTTTCGTAGTTGAGTGCGTGTAGGGCTAAATTACATATTTGCTACCGCAGCGGTGGCCGAGTGGTTGAGCATCCGCTTCGCATGTGGTAGGTGCGGGGGTCGATCCCCAGTGCGGCCGGGAACCCACTGGTGCTACAGTGGTTACGAGATGTTCGACTTATTTAGGGTGAAAGGCTTGGGAAGTGGGTCTTTCACCCCCACCTTGAGCCAATACTTTGTGCCATGGCGTTTTTGGCTATAGATGGCCTTGCGCCATAAAAATTCACAATCATCATTATCTTTATTCTGTCCGTTTCACACAAGCGGGGCCAAGGAAAAGACAAGGGAATCAAATACTGATAACCAGCAGTAGTTCGCAATTGATTTGGAAGTGTGGCAGTCTTTACTGTTTGAGAAAAAAGATATTTTCCTTTTCCAAAGAAACCAATATCTACCTATTTCAACCACGCTGTGCACGGTTCAGCGCTTTACAGATTTCATCTAGACAGTCCCTTATTTTTACTCGTGGTAGATTTCTTGAACAAAGTTTCTGTGCCAGCACCAATTTAGGAATACAATATAGAAGCGAGAAGAAAAAAGTTCGCATATCAGTAACGACATGTGTGCGCTCGAGAGATTACTGCGCCTTCTATGTAATAAAATTTTCCACCGGTGAGCTATCCGAGCAAAAAATATGTTTGTTGCCAAGAGTGTTGTTTCAGAATTGCTTAATAAATGACAGGTTGTTCACCCCCCCCCCCCCCCAACGTCAGGCGTGGCGTGAAAATTTACGCAAATGTTAAAAAGAAAATGAACGAGCTAGGCAGTGACGTTAGCCAAAACGCAAGGCGGCACATCAAAAAATGCATAAACTCCAGGAGTCCGCTAGGGATGTCGACGGCCCTTGAATGCATTACAAACTAATTCATTTTATTTTATTTTGCTCTCTGACCGAGGAAACAATATGACAAACATGCCATTTTTTTGCGAACGAAGTGTGAGCGCTTTTGAATTCGGATGTCCTGGCAAACAATCAACTTTTGACGTCGAAAAGGCTGTAGACACTTGAGAGGTCCGTGAACGGACCGGAATGCGCATACTCTGCAAACTTAATTTGAAGGTTATTTTTGTAGCAGCCATTGAATCACAGGGATAAAAAAAATTAGCGGTGGTTTAGCTCAGGTTAAACCTGGAGTAACACGACAGCTACAGCTGGCCGAGTGGAACTTGGTAACGAGACCAACCACTTGACGAACCACGTGATCAGCCACGGCGCCGCGCCACCGGCAGCTGCTCCGCGTCACGCGACCAACCACGTGACAGCGTGGCGACGCAGCCACTGGGTGGCAGCGCTACCACATGGTTGCCGCGCCGACACACGGTTGCAGCGCTGCCACAGGGTGGCGGCGCCGCCACCGCCACAGCGCCGCCACGCGCTACCGTAATGCTACCGTAATGTAGCTATCGCTACAAAATCGAAATGAAGCCCTGTTTTTCAAGGAACCTTGTATTTTTCCCCGCTGGGCTCATAAACGTTAAACTCAAGAATACGTTCTTGTACAAGGTATGCCAATTGCAGGTGCTGGCGCCTTTGGGGGGTATGTTGTTGAAATCATGCTGTGGATCCTGATCAATGGCATATTTAGAGTAATGTACCTTGGTAGCATCCCCAGACTACTGTTTTGTGCAGCGCTAAAATATGCGTACAAAATTTGCGATTTTCACTCCAATAATCTATAGAAACCAGTCCTGGCTGAGGAAAATGGAGTCGGGCGTTGGTGGTATGTTGGGGCAGATTGAGCGGTCTTATAAGCCTGCCGGATGAGGGCATCTACTTTCGACTCTTCGGTTCGCGAAGGTAGGAGTAGGGGAGAGAGTATAGATTTCAGCTTATCACGAAGGCCTGTACTAGGCGCCGGAGATCATGCTGGCGCATGCCCCGATGCCTGTTGGCTTCTTAGTATCAAGCGCATGGTTTGTTTGGTGGTGTTGGTGAGTTTGTAGATGGCGTCTGTACTGAGGTCGTTGCTTTGAAGGATCATTCCCAAGATGCGTCACTTCTGTACTTCAGGTGCCAGGAGGTCATCGATTGTGATGCAGATTGTGGGACAATCTTTTGGATAAGCGAGGGCTCACGGAAGAAGCAGGAGTTCGGATTCGGCGAGAGAGCATGCGAGGCTTATAGAGGCAGCATTCGCGTGTCCGCTCCAGCCTGGAGCGTGTATTCCATAGCGTCGATATTGCCCATGGAGATCCACAGGGTAATGTCGGCGTAGGAGTGGGAGAGGTTAGGGATTTCGCAAGTTGATGCGGTAGGGGGAGGAGTGTATAATTAAGTAGCAGCGTTGAGAGCACTGAGCCTTCAGCAGTTCCTCGGCTGCCGAGGGGAAAGGAGGGAGATGTGAGAGAACCCAGGTTGATGTCTGCTGTGTGGTTGCGGAGAAACGCGGCGATGTAAGAGCCGGTGCTAGAGCCCACGTGCAGGCTGGAAAGTGCCGCCATGATTGCCGAATGATGGAGATTGTCAAATGATTTTGTGGAATCCAGAGCTAGCAAGACTGGTGCGTTTGCGTTGTCTAGGGTGTAAGACGTCTTCCGAAAGTTCGAGCATAACGACCTGGGTTGAGAGGCAGCCTCGGAAGCCTAACGTGGTTTGGGGAGACAGGTTAAATTTTACAGCGAAGCTGTATAACTTTACTATCGGATAAAA
Organism: Amblyomma americanum; assembly: GCF_052857255.1. NCBI lineage: Eukaryota > Metazoa > Arthropoda > Arachnida > Ixodida > Ixodidae > Amblyomma > Amblyomma americanum. The sequence goes on along the minus strand of NC_135498.1, from coordinate 59,274,366 downwards.
TTTGGGTGTCATCGTCGTCGTCAGGAAAAACCCCAGGAAAAATAAAAATAAAAATACACCATAGAAATATTATAACCTAATGATCATAGTGAAAACGTAATATTAAAAAAGTAACGAAAGAATAAAAATCTATAAGAAATAAAAATGATTAAAAACAATGCTCCAGCTTCGTCTTTAAGAGCCGGTCGCGAAATCCTGTTGCAGCGTTGCCAAGGGGCCCACGGAACGCTACCATGCGTTCGGCGCGACGCCTTGCCCATTGGACAATTGAAGAAAAGGAAATGAGGCCTGTCGAAAATACCTTGGTAGACACCCGAACCACGCTGTAAGAAAACGAAATTGAAACTAAAATTGGTTTTAAGGGAAAGAAATGACGCCTGTCTCACATATCTTGGTGGACACTCAAGCCACACCATAAGGGAACGAATATTTTCGACACGCGGTGCCGACAATAAGAAACGACGCGTTCCGGTAAACATCGAGTTTTGAGCTGCTTCGAAAGGGGCTGACGTCATTCGAAGCTCTCGTGTGAAATGCAGACCGCATAATGTATGATAACGGTACCTACAAACAATGCGAAGCATGTTCCTTCTTCCCGCATGTGTTCCCCGGTGAACATTCCGGTTGCGTTTTCGTGTCCTTGTCATAAGCAAAAAACGCCAGGCTAAAAATTGAATGCGAACACCTAGCTTCGCAGTCCAACCACCTTCACAACGTGGATTGGAGCCACAATTTTTTTTCATGTTGATTTGTAGTCTGTTGAGTACTACATGTTCAAAGAGTATGCCGATGAAGGAGGTAAGGGGCTGCAAATGTTGCAGATGCATAGACTGTGGCTTTGACGAATCTTGAGAAGGAGCTCGACCAGAAGGAGCTCGACCAGGCTCGACTCTATGTCCTCGACCGGGAAGGAGTGCACCGTGGTAGATGCAGAACCGGTGAATTCGGGTTTCAACCCGCGGTGTAGCTAGTTTAGCAGGTTGGTGAGGCCCGTAGTTACAGGGCTTGAGTGGGGTTTTGGTTTCCTGAAAGGCGGTGATTGTGGATGTGTCCGTGCCGGCCTATATCTTGAAGGGGAAGCGGCAGTGTGCTGCGCATTGAGCGGAAGCTTCTGCAACTCCAGTGCCACACCCGGATTTCATTACGACGTGTAGCCCCCATAAATTGAGGGGGTGATAGTGGGAAAGTCTAGCTTCAGGCCGGCGGTGGTGGGTGAGCTGGCTTGAAGCTGGGCCACGGTGCCTTCCTGAGCGCCGAAGCGTTGCTCAAATGTCGTCCGCCGGCTTGCCATGTTGGCCATCCAGGCTGCCGTGTCTTTTTGGCCCGTATCTAGACGATTCTCAAGGGCCTGTATAACAGCTGGGACGGTTGCGGGAGGACCAGTTTCCATGGGCTGGAGGGAGCGCGTGTTGGCTGCATAGGCGTGGCAGATTGGTGTGTGTGGGTGGGGGGGGGGGGAGAAAACTCGAGGGTGCTTTATTCCGCAACACTATCTGCAACTGCTTTCTGAGGTCGTAAATTTCCCTACTTTGTCGCTTCAGTTGTGCTTTAATTTCGGCATTCTCGCTGACCTTGGAGGGAGATCGCAGTCCCGAACTAACCATTTTTTTTTGCGTTGGCGACGCCGGCTGCCCGGGAAGTGGTGGGAAATTTGTCGATCGGCTCCTGTGCTTGGCGGCCCGGAAGCCCGAACGGGGTCTGCGTGTAGCCGACCCGAACTAGGAACAGGACTCGGCTCGTTGCTGGAAGTTGGAGCGCTGCCTGCTGCGGGAATCTCGGAGGCTGGTGTAGAGCGAGGGGGAAGGTTGCTGTTGTTGAGTGTGAGGCCAGCCGGGGTGAAAGTCTTCTTGTAATTGCCGGTCGATCACAACGCACCTTGCGTTTTTTTAACCCGTTAATTGCGGTCCGGTGACCTGAATGCACTTGGCTGTACAGGTGGACCTATCGGCGTTTCGGTGGGCCTCTTCGCAGTAATGGCAACGTGCGGAGAGAGATTTGGGATAGGTAAAGGCGCAGTGACCGGCCTGCCATCAACTAAATCAGGCCTCCACTTTTGCTTGAAAGGGTTGGCAGAAGAAAACTTCTTTGTAGAAGCAGAGCTGCTTGGGTAAAGTTTTTCTGTTGACGAAAGTAATCAAGACGGATTTGGTCTTACCGAGAGGTCTTTTGCCCGTGATAGTAAAGGAGCGACTTTGCTTTAAAGGCTTGCAGCTCTTGGAAAAATTTTCCGTAGTCCAGAATGCCCCGCCCTGCGTGGCCTGGAGCAGCGATGTACGTCTTGGTAGGGTAAAGTGGAGTCAAGGGTGAGAAACTGTAGTTGCACATAGCGTTGTGCGCGCTCCTCCAAGGCTGGGGGGGGGGGGGGGTTGATGGTAAAATAATTGCTGTGGGGGTTCAGCCGGATGTGGGTCCTTTTGACGCGCTTCTGCGTTGGGTTCTGGAAGGGCGTTGGAAACCAGGGACAATATATGCCTTTATTGCACTGGCAAAAGTTGAGGCCTCAGCTCGGTCGGAAAATCATTTTCAGATCCAGGGCTGGCAGCCTAGGTAGTGGTGCTCGACGTATAAGTTTGGTTGGAATAATCTTGCGTGGATTGGGCAGGGCTGGTGTGGCGAGGTTGTCGGGCGGACGAGGTGGCGTGTCGGAGTTAGCGAGCGGTGCCCTGCGGAGAGCGGGGTGAGCCAGCGTGCGGGCGAGGATCGCCCGGGACCATCGAGGGTCGTTGTGATGTTCTTCAGAGAGATCTTCTCGTCTTCGACCGGATATAGGATGCTACTTGAGGCGGCTTGGTCAAACCAGCGAACGCCACGCCGAGGCTCGGTGATGATAAGCCTAACGTGAGACCTAGCCCGGCCGCGTCCGCTTCGGAAATGAGGTCGTTGCTGGGCTAGATATACGGACGGAAAATGGTTAAAAACGGCGCCGGGCAGCATTACGAACCGTATGCAGCAGCTCTCAATTCATATCCGGTCAGTCACACGACTCGTTGCCTTCAGGATGGATGCTGCGCCACTCCCCTCGCCCTTGAACTTCCTCCGGTCCTAAGGACGGCTTATGTGCGGCGCTGGATGTCGCCTTTCTCGACTACTATGTGTCAGCCAGGAGACTTTTAAGCTAGCGTCACAAAAAGCTTTTCCAACAGGGTTGAATCTATGCTTCTCAAAATAGAGGTGCTTCGTTTCCCGACAGCTCACTGCAATCGGTCATTGCTACAGGATGTGCTTTATGTGCAAATAGTATATAGGACTTTCTTTAGTGTTCAGCGGAAATACTGTTTTAACCGTTCGCCTGCAATGAAGCTGGTTTAGCCACATGATAGTAAGACTCACATATGTCACAAACGGCAAAGTAATTATCTGCACGCGAAAGTGGGCAAGAGACAAGGGCGGCTGAAAGCGTGCCTATAGGTGGAAGAACACGGCGCGCAAACCACACGTCCGGAATGCCGCGAAAACAGTGAAGGACACTTAGTGTGCTGTCTAGAGCCAGAAATACAAGGTTTTTGAGCGTAGCTTCACTTAAGCCACATAAAGCGGCGAGGGACGCCGAGCGAGCAGACTTGCTGGCAAGCAGCGGGTGACAACGACAGCTCCTCAAGCCGAGAAACCTGCCAAGAAAAGCAAGCAAGTCCGTAGCTTGAGGAACAGAAATAGCCGATGGCGGTGGAAGGTTTGAAGCGAGGGACCATGGCGATACCACTGTGGCTGCGGCTATCTGTTAACCACCTTCAAATGTTCTTTGTCCTTTCCAGCACCGCGTTTCACGTTTGCACATGCTGCCAGAGACAAGGCTGGCAACGATTTTTTTCTCGAGCTAGGCGGCGGGCAGCAAAGCTTTTTGGCATCCCGTCAACCTGCCATGTTACCGCAGTAGGTGTATCTTCTGTCTGCCAAGACTGATCAGCAGGCGCGTTCAAGAAACCTGAATGTTCTAGTTTGGGAAGACAATAGTGCTTTTGCACTAAAAAAAAAGATGCGAAATTAAGAGGGGAGAAGCACACATTTACTGCTTGTCTCGCTTAGGAAAGTGATACCATCGGTTTCTGCCTAGCCGTTTTCGTGCCGGGGTAGCTTCATGTGGTTGCGATAAATAGTATTGTATTTGCTGTTTGAGATGCAACAGGAACGCTAGCACTGGGGATAGGTAGGGCTCGGACCCAACTCTGCATGGCGTTCAAGACCCCATGAGATCTTGTAGCGACTCCGATTCATCTGTGGGGGCCAGTTGCACTTATTTTCGATGCCTGAGCGGAGGCAGGCTTGGGATTATCCCGTGGTTGTGCCCATGGTATCCGCACGAAAGGCAGTGAAAATATTCAATGAGACACCTAATTATGTTATGTGTTCGCAATGCAATGACTTTAGCATCTGTTGATGTCATTACCGTAAGTCAAGTCACTTCTTGAGAGAAAATAATATATGCAGGAATGGTTGGTGGAAGCAAGAATGTGTCTTCGTGGGAAATCTTGGGCCAAGGTCCCTGATACGCTCCAGGACAGCAATAGGAGATGACTAAGGATCGGTTACATCAAACAAGTTTCTGGTGTTTGGAAACGCGAAAAGCACGCACTGTGTAAGTAGCAACTATTACCGGAAGCCCTTCAGGAGTCAGAAGAACTGACGACTCGTACCTGGCTGGTTAGAACGGGTCATAAGTCCGTTGGGCTATGTGGAGCCTCACATCGCCTGCCCCTTTTTACTCTTTTGTCTCCATGGTTGGAGCCCGGGTGCACCCGGCGAGTAGACAGGCATCCTGTGAACATGACCTCCACCTCATAACCGATACCCCATTCCACATATGCCACGTGTTGAAGATCTGATATGGTTATGACTTTCCCAGCACAATACTTTCCCCATAGATGACAGTGTAAGAAAAATCCAAGCATCACAATGTGTTTCCCAACAGGATCTAAAAAAAATAAATTCGTTATACTGCACAGCAGAAAGACTCACGCTACCGACATTGCGACCACGTTATTGCACCTAAATCTACTGGATCAGGGAGTAATTACTGATTACTCTCCGAACGATAGCCTCTGAAGGTGATTTATTTCGCTTTCATGAAAAATTTTCGTCACCTACTGGAATGACATTGTATTGCAACCAACAAAAAAAAATTGGGAGTGGCTTAGCTCGGTTATGCCAGGATATATGTAACGAGAGGTACGTTTCCCTGGCTGAGCTTGTTGCGGTCACTGTATGTTGAGCCACGAGAGACATTGGGCTCCATCTCGGCGGCTATACGCCGTCTATTACGCTCAGCAGTCTGGCATCTTCGTTTGGCAAGCCGTTCCTTTCTCTTTTCGAGCTTCTCCACTGCTCTCTTCACCTAACGCTAATTGTCTCTTTGCTGAGTAGCCAATTGCCAGGCGACAACATCAGGATCGGAAGAGTTAATCTTCTCTTGTATATACCACCATTTAGAAGCGGCTGTACTCTTCTTCTCTGCATGCATGTCAAACGTTGTGATACAGCCGCCCATTAAATCTGCGCCTTTTATACGCAATGCTGCGCATGCGACGCGCGGTTCGGGTGATAGAGCGGCGTGTGGCGAGGCGGCGACGAAGCGCGCGGTGAGCATGGCTCCGGTGGTGGAGTGGGCGCGCGGCCGCGGCGACGGCGAAGCGCACGCCTCGCCTCCTGCTCTTCTTCGGTTGCCATGGTAACAGGGCATGCGTACAACTTGCCTCTCTCAGCCACCGGGAAATGCACGACTGGTAGCCCAGTGTAGTTCTCGCTACAAAAATAACTGCCAAGAGCGCTACCGACCGACTGCGAACAGCGTTAAGAATAGGTGATAACTACCATTAGAATTCCAGGAGTGCAGGAACCTCATTCACAATGCTACATAAGAAACGTGTTTAGCAATAAAGGCATTATTTTTTTATTTCCATTCTTGACGAGAAGCTCCAGGCCAGTATTTTTCAGCCTAACGAGTGTACTATTATTTTGTTGCAAAAGCAACCTGCGTAACAGCATACCTCAAAACCTTCCCTTTCTACACACAAGGCTATTTAGCTTTCAAACGGGTTCCACTCTGCACAGGAAGTTGGTGAAAGCTGTCATGGTACAAAAAGGGCTCTTGCGGGTTTCAAATCTGCGAAAGTACAGTGTGCAGTAAAGGGCAATTATAATTTTAGTGAACATTGATTCAATGATTAGCGACACAGATGTCTTAATATTTTTGATTTTGTTCATTGTAAGCGCTCTCACATGATTTCATGACGTTATCAAATATACAGGGTGTTTCACCTAATAAGTTACACAATATTCAAAAATAGGCTTCTTGAGTTATAAGAGCGCGCTTTTTGGCATATCATTGTCAGCAGTGTAGTACATCATAATACAGCTAAGACGTGCAAACCAGAAGGCTGGTTAACTAATATTGAATAGTTCACTTTGTAGCTACTATAGCTAGGCTATTTAATTATTGAAAGGCGTGTAGCCCTCCGTAAGAAAGATTCATATCACTTTTCATAATTTAGAAAGTGCCATTACCCTCTTAGCGGGGCCAAATTTTACCTACATCGCGCCAAAATACATCCGTTTTCGAAAAGCTTGCGGGCAAAGTAATCTCTCTAGTGCAGGAAACTCGTCCAAATAGAAAAAAATTTCTTGGGCCATACCCGCCGCAGTGGCTCAGTGGTAAGGGCACTCGGCTACTGATCCGGAGTACCCGGGTTCGAACTCAGCAGCGGCCGCGTTTTGATGGAGGCGAAACGCAAAGGCGCCCGTGTGCTGTGCGATGTCAGTGCACGTTATAAGATCCCCAGGTGGTCGAAATTATTCCGGAGCCCTCCACTACGGCACCTCTTTCTTGCTTTCTTCTTTCGCTCTCTTCTTTATCCCTTCTGTAAAGGCGCGGTTCAGGTGTCCGCGGATATGTGAGAAAGATACCGCGCCATTTCCATTCCACCCCCCTCCCCCCCCCAAAAAAACCCAATGGGTCTGGAGCTTACTCTGAATAGGGCTAACACTATATGAACTAGAGAGGTATCTGTCTTACATTGCACGCAATCGTACCAATCAGGAAAATGATGTCGATGACGACGTTGCCTCTTATTGACTTTTAGTACCTTTTTGTGCTTGCTATTACTGCCGCATTATTCAAGCTCGACGAACGCATTTGGCGATGGTAGATATACCATAATAATTCTAAAGGCTCTGGTCAGTCACTTTGCCTTAAAAGAGCGGGGACTTATGGAGGATCTATATGGATTCAGCAATGCTTCTGAGCATCAGTAACAGCAAATACACCCCTCTCGGATTCTCCGCAGGAACCGAATGCGCAGAAAGACTCACTGAGGCAGGAAACAACCGCAACTTTGTTTCCGTTTTAAATTACTGGGGCTGCCATGGTAAGTCAAAACGTTTAGCAATACACTGAGACAAAAACAACCCCACATAAAATGGAAGCAATGGCAGCGCTGAGGAATATTTTAAGGCTTGTATCGCAGATTGGCGGTTTTTGAACGGCTCAGCATTTAAGAAACCTCTGCTGTTCCAAGAAACCGCATTCCTCCATGCAGAAATTTTAATCGCACTGCACAGGGTGCAAATTTTCCAAATTTGATAGAAATATTCTATTCCTTTCTAAACCATACGAAATTTTTTGGGAAAAAATCTGCGACGGCTTTTAATTTTAATTTTAAAATCCAACACAACAGAAGCCAAGAAAATAAACCAGTTTGAGAAATGAGCAAAATATTTGTGGCTGCAGTACGACTCCAACGCCCTGACTAATAAAATATTCCAGCTGAAAGCTACCGGATGAAAAAAAGCCGCCACCGTCTTGAAGACGTCGAAGTAACGAGGGTTAGCTATTTGGTTGACTAGATGAAGAAAGGGAAGAACGCGCCCGTTGTCCATTTACACCCCCTCAAGATACGTCGCAAACGGAACTTGCTTCGTTTTGGGGGTCAATGTGGGCCTAGAATTCGGCTTGCGGTGCAATATGGCAAAGCTGAAATTAGTAATTGCATGTATACAATGTTTACCTATTATGTAAATATGGTCTTACTTCTATACCACAACCCATAGGGTTTTATTTGCTTACCATAGTCGGTACACAATTGTCAACGGATGGGTGCCCCTTGTCGCAGTATATATAGCGGGAGAAAGAATGGAACAGCCCAACCAATTATAATCCCCGGCGTCTTGGATTTGAGAAATCGAAACTATGTCGCCATTTCCCCTCCTGACGATATAATCACATAATTCCATCTCCATCCACCACATTGGACCGTGATGTCATCATATGCACGCGGCAGGTGGCTGTTTCTACAATGCTATTTTAAATGGCACTACAAGTCTCAATGCGAAATTGGCGGTTTTCTAGCTGCTGCCACAGATCGCGCTCTGATCTCAGGGTCGTAGCAGACCTCACGAATTCTCGTAAAGTGATGACTAGTCACTGCCATAGCCGTAACTGGACAGTTGTCCCGTTGTAGGATATATTTTGGGGGTGAGGGAGAAAAATGTGGGAGGGCACAACTAAATTATACGGCCGCCATCTTGCATTTGAGGAACCGAAACTATGCCGCCATTTCGTCTCCTGGCGTCATTCTCACATAGTTCCACCCCTATCCACTATATTGCACCGATACGTCATCATTGGCACGCGGTACGTGGTTTTTTCTACAATGTTATTGTAGATGGCGCTACAAGTCTTCATGCGAGATATGCTGTTTTCTAGTTGCTGCCACAGATGACGCTGTGATCTTGGATAGTAGCAGACCCCATGAAATCTCGAAACGTGATGAATAATAGCTAACGCTCTTGATATCTTGCCGCAAGCTTCTGGTTGGAGATTTAACTATTCAATCTCACATTCTTGTTGCTGCGCGTCAGGCATCGCTTGAAATTTTCCCCAGGTGTCAAACAGATAATGAATGAGGTAGTCTGCGACACTGGTTGCAAAACATAAGAGCAGGGCTTAGAACGCCTTATCATTCTGTCTCAGTGATTTATTTGATTTCGTGATGACGCCAAACAAAAGTGACCAAAATTCCAAATATATTGTATGTGCTTTTTCTAGTGAGGATGGTGTGAAATGAAAACTGCCTCTAAAGTCAGTAAGATTATTGACATTTATAATGTTCTAGAAAAGAGTAGAATGCTTAAAATCTCCAAGCTTGTATGTGCATTTTATGTGTTTTTTTGTGTCAGTGTATTGCAAAACGTTTTGACTTAGCATGGCAGCCCCAGTAAGTTAAAACGGAACAGATTGCGTAAACGTCTGGTTTGGCTCCAGCCCGAGAGCTCCTTATTATTGCGCCTGCGATTTCAAAGCCAAACACGTCTCCTTCTCACTCGAATATGAAATTTCGATCAGTGATGCGTTTGCAATCCGAAGTTGTCCAGCCATGGTGTGCATTCAGTCCGTAATTTTTATAACAAATTTACCGAGTAAAGCCTAGTGCCGCCATCTGCAGAAGTACTTGGAAAGTCACTTCCATGATGTAGTTACAGGATGTTTTATTTCTATTTCAGTGCAAAAATATGAAATATAGACTTGATGAGGGCTCATAATTAGTGAAACATCTTGTAGCAAGCACATACATAGTAAAAGCCCCTGGGTTTTTAATAACAAACTTATAGCCTGGGATCATCGTATGGATTACACAAAAACTAAGTTGGCTCGGGTACTGCATCCTCTAGAACTTCCAATGCACCTGAGCGATCAGAACCAAACTTCTGTTCTTACAAGCTTTATTCTGTATTTCTTTGAGGCACTGATTGAATTCAATTCAATTTCAATTTTATTTTCATCAAAATAAAACATACATGGCGAAAAGGGGGGGGGGCTGTAGGACAAAAACTACACAATAGCAGCTTGACAAAGCTCCAACAACCCTGGCAACAATGACAGCACTGTAACAGTTTATTATTTTGTTCATTTTGAAAGGAAAAAAGAAATCACAGTGAAAAAGAAAGCATGCAAGAGTAGTCTCTAGTTACACTAATGGTCGTTAACAAACAACTGCATTGTGTCAGGTTTGTTAGGTGTTGTAATGTCTACATCTTGCTTCGCGAAGTCTGAGTGTGTGGGAGAGTGTGTATTCAATGCGTTGGCGGCCATAACTTGTGCGCGGGACAGGAACTCTCCAGGGTAGTTTATGACGGTGAGGGTATACGTATTCTTGTTTGCGGAGATTAGATTGTGAGAGGAGTGTATCTAACTTGCCTGTATCGCTCTATTGTAACTTTTTACTACTTTGTACTTGTATATGTTATTGGCTTTCAGTATTTTGTATTTGTAGAACAGAAGTTTAGTATAAGCGTTGCATGGAAAATTTTCTATTGCCCTAACAGCCTTTCTTTGTAGTAAGATCATAATATAACCTCAATTTTTTTTATGATAAGTATATTTTCCTCTTTCAAGTCGCCCTAAATCGTAAACTATGCGCAGTCGGGAGCAATATGGGAGAGAACTAACCTTTTTTTGCAGGAAATTACGAATTTGATAAGGACGTTTTGGATATTGGACTCCAAGCAGAAACGGAGAAAACTGCTTGTCACGATTAATTATAGTTATCAATAAATGTGGCTAAACTTCGTTCGCTAGTATTGCTCACGACTGTACAGGAAATTTGTGTTTCTTATGTTTGTTGTGAGAAATGTACTGCCGTGCCGAACAAGCGTATGTGGTGGGAACCTTACAAGCCTCATGATTCGGCTTTTGAAACCTATTTTTTCCTCCAGCATGAATTGTATGCTTAGAAATACCAAACGCAAGAAAAAACATTTATAATGTTTGCAATCGTTACTAACTAAAAATGCGTTTTAATTGCACAGTGTTCACTAATATTTTCCTGCATTAAATACTCTGCAGTTATTTTTCATGAAGGATCTGATAATATATTTTGGTGTGCCCACTTAGCAGCTGTCAATAACGGATCAAAATCTAGCAGATCTTACAAGATCAACAATAATGACATGAGATAGCATGCTTTGTTCAAAAGAAGCCTGCTTTGTTCGTTTAGATTAGTCTGTATAGCACTACTTTGTCAAAACGTCGAATTTGCATTCGCAATCATTGATAGGATTGCATGTTCCTATTGTGAATAAAACAAGACAGAGGACATTAGCTCTCACAGATCCGTATTTTTTGATTTCCTTTCATTCCATTCTCAGAGTTACGAAATATATGCGTAATGTACTGAGCTGCAACGGCGACAATGACATTTCAATCATAGTTAGTTCTTTTTATAGCTTTTATGCCTCTTGATTTTATTGTGATTGTCATTATTCAATCATTAGTTTAAAAATAAAAACATATTGAGGACACAGGAGTCATCTCGGTAGAAAGGCACTTCCTGAATTTACAAACACAATTGATCTATCAAATGCGAACGTTGATTAAGTGAAATTTCTCTCTCTCCTCGAAGCACCACGGGGAATTATGTTGACAACGAATGAAATATCAGTGGGTCACCGTCACCGCCAATGTTCGAATCGAAACGCTGCTTTCATGATAATTTTAGGCACCTAAGTTGTTTTCGATCGAATCTATCCTTGCTCTCGAGTGCCTTGAGGTGGCTGTAGCTTATCAAACCTTCTTCAAGAGATACCGCTGCTGGAAAAAAAATCTAAAGCATAATCCATATTTAAATACTGCGACTAAGAAAATGCCTTCTAGTTTTAAATAGTATAACCTGGCTAATAATCAGTTCCTTCGCACACCTTATCCTCGATAATTGGATCTCGAAGCTGGCGTGATTTCTCTAAAATATGAGCAAACATGAACTAAGCGCCTTTTCATGCAAGACGATTAAGAATTAAGCGAATTCAGGTTATGAGAATTTTGTAATTCTGTAAAATATTAATGATAAATATATCAAGACATATTCCCTTTCTTTAAAATCTGACGCTAATCGGGTGCTTCGAGGTATACAGCTAGCTCTGCGCTCAGTTAGCCATCAAAGAGACAATGGAAAGCATTTTTCAGAGAAGAAAAATAAGCTGTCAGTCAACATGACTGATTTGTGACCGTATATCTTAACATTTAAACAGTCTGAAAAAAAATATTATTGAAAGGGAACTGCGCCAGAATATGTTAATTTTATATCGAGAGAATTATTTTGACGTATCTAAAACAGCAAGCACAGCAAGTACGTCACGCGTGACGTGTGCAGCCCTGCGGGAGGGGAGGGGGGGGGGGAGCAGGCGCAGTATCCCAGGCAGAATATGACTGAAAGGGCGACGGGTGTTGACAAGAGGTGCAAAAACGAGCACTTTGCTGATGTGTATATAACGGTATGTGCACATGCAGTTACCAGCAGAAGACGATAAAGACATTGGCTAGAATGAGTTCCCACTGTGCTTTACCAGTTATAATTTTTGGAACAATTGTTCTGCAGGCAATGTAAACCGCACTTACTTCTGAGCTATTTTACCAGCGGTTCTTCGCAGACGAAAAAGCTGATATTTTAGGTGCGTCACAGGTATTAGGATGCATGTTTAAAGAATTAAGGAGCAATGTTAGAAATTTTTGGTATGAGTAGAAATAAAAAATGCTTGTACGTAGTAGCTGAGCAAGCCAGGAGGCTAGATTGTTAGTTATAATAAGATAAATTGTCTTTCCATATGCATATGAGAAAACGGGCAATTATCATCACTATACCTTCTAGGCTTCTTTTTTGCGTTAAAAATGCAGCACATTGCACTAACACCTGATATTACTTCCAAAAAATATGAAATTTTGCTCACTTTTTCACTCGTCTGCATGCGTATTTTTTATAAGGTTAGCGCAACAGCAAGAGTTTTCTTTCTAGAGGGGCGAGTGGACGAAAGTAAATATGAGCTACAATTCTAGTTACAACTGGCGCTCACTGTTATTGTACAACAGTATTATTTTACAAAGGTTTATTCATTGATTTATAAGAGTTTCCATTACGGCCTTGAATTCTCGTGCCTCCTTCTCTATGGTTTATGTAACACCTTTCTTTTATGAATAAAATTTCTTGTTATAAAAAAATAAACAGTGCTCTTAATTAGAGGCAATACATTCACGATTTCGGGCGTAAAAACAGTAAAAAATGTCAGGTCAAAGACACAACAATGGTTTCCATAGCCAGTCTCTTACATGTGTTAACCTTAGACAATACGTAAGTTATCAAAACTCTCATCTAGGAAATCACTTATTGGTACCTGGCGATCTTATATATATATATATATATATATATATATATATATATATATATATATATATATATATATATATATATATATATATATATATATATATATATATATTCGAATCCGACCGCGGCGGGCATCAGTGTGCAGTGGGATATCATAGGCGTTAAAGCTCCCCAGGTGGTCGAAATTATTGCGGAGCTCTACACTATGGCACTTCATCCTTTTTTTCTCCTTTCGCTCCCTTCTCTGACGACGCAGATCGGGTGTGCCAGGAGATGTCAGAGAATTACTGCGCCATTTCCTTTCCTGAGCAATCAATTTTCTAATTTTATACACGTATGTGTGTGTCAGGGGAAAAGAGAAAGAAGTGAATGCATGAACTTAAGTACGCTTTTGCAAACTTAAGAGAAACGTTTGCAACATTTAAGGTAATGATTCTTGATTTATTATATAACGTTCAAGTGTATAAGGACTAAGGAGGAATTGAATGCCCTGACTTGAATTCAAATTATTTTGTTTCAGTGCTTTCCGTACAGGAATATCACATGCTACGGCGACTGTACAGGCGCGGAGGTAAGTAAACGGAGCACGCTATTTCGTTTTAAGTGCAAACACGTCTTCGCTAGAGGGACTGAAGAAACGTTATTCTTCTACGAAAAAAGCTCACTGGCGTCCCCTACCAGTTTGCACACACCATTGCTGGCAATTTCACTTAGTCAACAGCGTGCTCCGTTTACTTTTGTCCGCGCCTGTACCTGCTTTTTTATGGATCCTGCTGGAAAGGGCAGTTTCTTCGGTATGTCTAGAGTTGATGAGTAGCCCTAAACCTACGATGTCAAAGGATTGGACATGCGCACTAATGTTTGTACTTGAACATTGCTTGGAAAATGAAACACGTGTTTGGTTACTACTGATTCCGAGGATAGGGTTGGACGCTTTTCATTTCACTCTATAGAATACTCTTACGATAGTGTCTTCCTGCAAGAAAAAAAAAACACTTCTTGAAGCGATCCGTATAGGGCTGCTAGTCTATGTATATTTTTCATGAAGTAAATTGCCTTCTTTTGTCGTAAAATTAGATTCCATTATTTACTCGGTGCTTACACGCTGCCTTGATTATGTTTACCTTCTTTTCTTTGTCTTTAAAAGGACAGGAACATCTCACAGGGACCGATCGGTTACTAATTTGATTCTCCCAACCTAGCACTAGTAAAAAGGCTTTCAATCAGCGAGAGAACCCGTTCTCCGTTAGAGTTTGAAGCCAGCTAGACCAACGGGAATAAAACAAATACGACCGCGACTGCCCTTGACCAGGGTATCGCATCCTCGGTGCCGCAAATAGATCAGTTCCCTGGCTGCTGCACGAGAGCTCTACGCTATCGCCAGAGCCGATCGCGTCTCGCATTAAACTGCACAGACTCGTCGTCTTCGACACTCTATGCGACTATCATTAATATTCGGGCTTTAACCCATGTGGCGGTATTGACAGAGAGATGTGTCCTGCATTCGTTGGCGAGGACAACGTTGTGGCAGAAACATGACATTAGAACAATACGCGTTGGCATTTACAACATGGGTGCAGGAACGCTGCAGGGGGGCATTGGTGCCGAAGTACATTGGGTAAACTGGCATCGGCGATGAAAAAGTTAAAGACGCGCATAACTGGCTGCCTTGGTCAGTGTACACGCCCATCGTGCTTTTAGGTATGTACGTGGCGGTGGTGTCTACCTGAAGAAAACTGTGCTTTCGCAATATATTTTGCGCTTATCAATGACCGCCATCTAATATTTTAGGTTAACGGTATCAGCACTCAAGAACACATTGCAGGCACACATCAATACCAAACAGAAGACAAGCGAAACCAGCACTGGAATTATGCAATACTTCGAAGCTAATTTCAAACGGTGGCTTCTTTCATAATGTGGAAAAAAATGAAATTGTATCCGTGGTAACGAGCCGTGTACGAATATTATCCGGATAGTTTTGATTTTAAAGCGTTCTTTTTAAAGTGTTTAGTGGAAACTCCCATCCAACGATCAGAAAATAGGAACCGAGAAGAAAAAATAAATATTGTAATGTGGAGTTTATTCTGCGAAGCTTATTAACGGGAGCAGGGCCAACAGCAGTCCGAGATCAGCTAGTCCAGCCAGGAGCGTGCACCAGGCGATGACCATGCGGCTCGCGCATATGTTCGTCGTCTACCTTACAATATTATCGATAACCGCTGAGTTCTTTGCCATGCCAACACAGCCATAACGAGTAAAAGATTCTAGCGGAAAACTATTGTAGCCGAAAATATCTTGATGCGACACTGCCGGGACATCGTTGTTTAGTACTGCCTTGTTGCTACTTCGTGCCAGGTGCGGCCTTTAAGCTTACGGAGGTGTCAGAAAGGAAATGAACGAGCTAGGCTACGACGTCGGTACTGCAGGGCAACAAACGCGACATCTTCGCTCTACAGCAGTCAGTGCTTACGACTTATAAATGTCGCAGCTACTCATTAATTTGGTTCGCTTTCCAATGTGAGCCTGGATACGGCATGAAAAAAACGTCACTTGCATGCGAAATGTATGTTTATTACAATGAGAATGGCAGGTATTATGAGAAGCCTGTTTATGTCTGCAAGGCTGTCAATGTTTGAAATGTTCTTGAACGGAGCGGAATGAGTAAACTTGATTTTTATGCTTGGCGATGATCTATAAAGATTGGAAGTATTGATAATTTTGATTTATCTATAACATCGAAACTCAACAGAAATGAGCCTGTAATTGCAAGTCACAAGTACACAGGCTTCACACGGCAATCTGAATTCGCGTTGGCGGTGGTTTCATGGGGGTGTAGTTTTAGCCTTCGCGTAAAGCCGAGCATTTCATAATATAGACTCCGAGGAAAGGCATGCGTTAGAGTTTCCAGAAAGACCCAAAATTGCGAAGTTTGGGACCCTCTGAATGCGGCTTAAAATGCCCTATTCGTGCTTTTATGAATATTTCAACACAATCTATCGTTGTTCCAAACCTTAATAACGAAGAATCTTTTTTCCGTTCCTCAGCCAGCACTTGGATATTGAAAAGCTTATATTATTTTAAAAAAATGAAAACTGTGACCTCCCAATCTTTTTTCTATGAAATATCAAGTGATGTCGACTGTTCCGTCCGCAGAGTAACCATTACGAAGATTTCTAATTGAAAGAAGTGAATTTGAATCAATAAGGAGTAATTGAAACGGTGTCGTGGTGTATATGGCCAGCGTTTTTCAAATAAAGGAAGCCTTTTATCAATGCTCTGTTCAAAGCTTGAATATTCATTTCAATTTTGAAAACTGCCGTGTCTTGTGGGGACAGTGGGGACTGTTCAGGCAACCACCCTCTTAAGTCGAGCTTCCCCTATAACCTTCCGGAAATACTCACGGCCTTCTTTAATCAGCTACGCTAGCTAGCATTGACGGTCGCCTGGGTCTGCGAAGCGAGCACCACGCTCTATGGGGACGCTGGCACAGAAGAAAGAAGAACCTGAGTCTTCACCTTGGATAACTTTAAGCGCTGGTAGAAAGGAAACTTGATTATGGAAGTAAATCTTTGCTTTGACTTTGCTAAATAACATCCCGCGAACAGAGCCTGTAAGTTTTATGTTGCCGACAGCTCCGTTTAACTGTAGAGTGGCCCGTTTATGAATATTCGACCATTTAAGAAAACGTGGGGATTGTGAATGGCTGCTTATACAACTACCTCCTCTTGAGTGTGCAAAAGCTGCTAAGCGCCCAACGTATTCATACATAAATTTCAAAATGAAAGTGAGTGAAAATTCCTACACTCCAAAGCCCTATTTAACATCAGCAAGAAAGGAAACGCGAGCAAGAAAAATGACGTGGCAACAAATAGAAGCACAAACATATTAGTTCTCGGAAATAAAATACAAGCTAGGTTGACACTTCTGAAGAAGATTATTCTCTCTTCGCTGTTGATGTTAAAATACGTGATCTTGTACCGAGCTCCTCCAAACTAAGTGCTTCTTAGTTTGCTGTTCGTGGCTCAGTTTTCTTGTTAGCGTTTCATTCCTTGCTGATAGTACAACTGGGGCATCAGTATAATTCAAAGCTAAATTTTACATGTACACTCAGAACTTCCAGTAAATTTAGCGTTAGGTTTAGTTTCAGGTAAGAACCCAGGTGCCAACTTTTATAAGTTCTCCAGGTAAGTAAATGTACAGCATATATCAGAGGTGTTTCTCATTCGATGAAAAACAGGCTGGTTTCCCCATCTGGGAAGAGTTTAACCAAAAAGCTACTTTCACTGCACTGTTTGGGCGCCTAATATTTAAAACGTATTCTTTTTTAACACGACTCCAGTTGTTCATTCGGATCCGCCGGCTTTAGATTGTGGCTGGGTGAACGTCCTGGAACAAAATCGTTGTAGAGTGACCCAAAACTGAATGCGTGCTTAACTGGCAGTTCAAAAAAAAAACTTAAGCCTTTGATTCTGTTATCAGTATCATGCACAGGAGAAAGAATGTGCTCTGGACAAGTCGAACACGAACGCGACTGAAAGCGTTTCAGTTTCCGGGCAGTTCAGAATCAGGGCGGCTTTTTAATAGAGATGGAAAATTATTTACACTACCTTCAGCCGCATCGAAGATCAGGGTCGGATTATTATTTTCGCAACCAAGTATAAAAAATTCGATTCTTCGAGGCACACTTCTGAGATTAACCCCACTCTCTCTTCGAAAGAAGGGGTGAAAATATTCTGAGGCTGATGAAGGCAACTGTCAGCCGAAACGACTGATTGCGACTTCGCTTCACGGCACTGAAAGAGTCGCAAGAGAATTAAAAAAACAACCCCTGAAAATATACACTCTGTATGAGGCCAGATTCACTTCGAGGTATCCAAAACAACAAAACGTCATGTGTGACGTACGTGTGGTTGATTGCAGTATGTCAGGCGCGGTGATTGCAGTATGTCAGGCTCAGAACGAAGAAAGAAACTATGTTGACAAGGCTGAGACATCCGAGATTCCCCTGATGTGTATATAAGAAGATGTGTGCACTCAGTGCTCCTGAGAAAGCGACAGCCCCGCAATTTTCTACGATGAGTTCTCACGGTTCTGTTCAGATCACTCTTTTTGGAATAATTCTCCTCCAAGCTATGTAAGTACCATATGCTCGTTTTTAAACGACTGGAAACATCACAGCAGTACAAAACACTGTTTCTTATAGCTCGCACTTTCAAGAATTAGGATAAATTATCGAGAATATTGCAGGAATGATGAAAATGCAGGTTATGACAGGAACAAAAAAGGAATATTTGTATTCCCTCAGCTGGTGACAATATATCTGTTTCGATATATAAACCTAGTTCATGTGCAGTCTAGAAGTATACAAGTCAGGCAGCAAATGATTCGCATGAATATTCATTAACTGTTTTAAAACGTGGAGGCAATGCATCAGCACAGGATACCACTTTGAAAGGAAGTAAGTTAGATAAAAGGACGACTGTGTCTATTTCACATTTGAAACGACTCGTCTAAGTTCATCATTGAAGAAGTAAGAACCAGGCGATCGACGACGGAAAAGAAAAGAGAAGGACAAGCGCTGGCTAACAACTGATGTTTATTGGAAAAAAAACACCGGTATTAGTACTCTCAAAAAACAACCAGGACGCATGCGCCTCTGCAAAAACTTCTAATCGAGAGAAGCAAGGTACTTAATCTCATAGTCATAAAGATGCCCCGAAGCTGTGCTTACACACGTGTCACTATTTACATGGATGTGATAGACCCCGCTCCGTTCCTTTGTTAATTTTTCTTTATGCCTGCAAATAGTGTTTGTCTCATGGAAAGGAGGTGTGCACATTTTCTTATTGGGGGAGCCCGGTATATTATTCACAGGCAATCTCTGTTATGTAAAGGAAGGTTAAATAACAAGGTTATGTGTGAGGTTTTGTTGTTCTATGGCAATGAGAAGGAAAAAAAACGACGGCGTTGGTTGAACCATGAAAGCGCTCTACTCTAAAAGAGTTAAAAAGGCGACAAGATGTGCGAGAAGAAATATGCAACAAGGAAAATGATCATTCCGACAATCCTGATGGACCCAATTTATTTTATTTCCCTATTTCCTTTTGTACCTCTACCCATATGTAGGGTAGGAATTTGAGTGGGATGCAAGCCATCCATCCTCACCTTCCTATCTCTTGTTTTTCGTGATCTCCAACAGCCTCCGCTGAGCGTTTAATGCAGTGACAAGCGGGATGTTTTTAGATATTCGACCAACTTCAAACAATCATTATTAATGATGTTTTGCTATGATTTTCAGCGTTATCTGCTTCAGTAGGCCACAGATTATTTCAGGGTCGAATAACAACCCAGAAGATAAATTTTCTGTGGAAACATGAGAAACAACGGTAAGCCATTTCAAGTTTTTCCTGGCATAAGAAATCAATTTGGAAATATTGTTAAAAGTCACCGCTTTATCCTCTGCTTTCCGGAGCAGTAAAAACTGCGAGCATGGGCCCTAGTGAAACACAAAAGAAGCAGAAAGGGTGCAGCCGTTTCAGACATTCGTCGAAGCAGTCAAAATTTTCGCTGAATCTTTAGTGTCCACCCAGCTGCGAAGGAAAGCTACACAGCTTTAGCAGAACCTTTGTACCTAAAGAAACATTCTCCCTCGTCTAATCTCGAATTAGGGACCAGCGCCTACTCTTGGCAGTTAGTTCACCAACTTCTGAGAACAGCTGGAAGCATATTACGTTGTAAAATCGCATTATTCGATAACTCGAAGTGGGAACTGTGCTCGTTCAATGTTGTCGAAAAGTTGCGCATTTTCTGTAAAAGCTGTAAAACTTTTGTTTCTAGCTATATAGCTTCTCTTGGGAGGTCAGTAACGAGCAATTACCCTCGTAATAAGCTTAATTAGTGGGAAAGTATTTTCAGAATCTTTAATGTGATTCGGCTTACAGAGATGTACTCTACTGAACTACAACGGCGGCATCAAGCGGCAGTCCTCAATGACGGGAAGAAGTATTAACTTGTTTTTGATGTTTTCGAAGTGGAGAACACTGGCCTAAACGCACTGGTACTGTTGCATTGGGAGAATGTTCCATTGAAGAAATTTGAGGAGTGAAACAGAACAGTAATTTTTTACAGAGTTCCAGGAAGCTTTCAGAACAAATACCGTATTTTTCTGATTGGGGCAAAATATCAAGCTGCTGCTGGGAAAAAGGAATTGAAGTAGCAATTTTAGGTATAATAAGAACATTTTCGCTTACGGCATTGAACATCACAAACAGACACTACTGAGGCATATTCAACGACATCAATCCACGACCCATTATGAATGTGCAACTTACCACGTTAGTAGATAGTCGCAACTTACCACCTTGGTAGACAGTCTAAAATGCGCCAAAATCTGCAACTAGAACCTCACATATCCGTCACCCAAAGGTAACCAAATTTATTTCGTTGTAGTTGGGCAGTAAGCAGGAATATGCTAACTTGCTCTGAACCTTTGCAACCAGCGTGATATAAGCTACTCGAGGGACAGCGCAGATATGTACTGTTGTGAAGAGGACATGTTCTATTCCGATAGAGCTCTCATTGAGACATGCCTTGCGTGCAATAACTTTACGTGTTTTTTTGCTGAATGAAGTACTATAATTGATAATTTAATTTTTTTCCTTTCAGTGTAATACATGAAAAAATATAACATGCAGAGAACCCATCATTTTGGTTACTCTTAATGAGCAAGGAAACGGGACATGTTTCGATTTTTCTGGATATGATTACGAGATCGGCTCGTTACGGCCGAATCATTCGGCAACTCCTGTTCCTTCCGAGGTGATGGTTACGTAATAACTATTGCTTCCCACTTGCTTTATATGCAGCGGAGGTTCACCAATGGATTTGCTTATTTAAATTATTGAAGTGCTTTTTTAATAAACACAGGTGCGAGAGCCCTGCTGGACAGGTGTTTATACTCGCACTAATCTAAATTTGTCTAACGTTGTTGAGTTTTTTTTTTCGGCCACTTTTATGTTGAATTGAAAGGGCCGCTTTTGATACATATCTGCGACGGTAATTTTTTTTCCATTTTTCTTCCTCGCCTTTTATTTTGGTCAGAAAGTACGAGCGCTTATGGCGCGGAAACGACACAGAGCAGTCTCCGAGCCTAAATATCAGATGTCTGTCCATAGAGAAGCACGAAAATATGGAAGGAGGTTTACTTTACTCTAAGTCACTTTACGCAACGCAAGACGAGGAACCTGCCTGGAAGCGCGAGAATCTTCCGAACTTGTGCGGCAAAGCCAAAAATTCCCTCCGGGATGGACATTTTTTTTATTTTTCGAAGCAGGATGCGGGTGTGCAGTGACCTAATAGTAATACGTAAGAGGCGATTGCCACAGTTATTGTGGGGAATACACGTTAATGATATGGCAATCGCACGTGGGACTACGTGCACTTGATTTTAAAGGCGAAAATTGTTCATAGACCCCAAGAGGCAGCTGTGCGCTCTTGACACTACTGGGGCGCTGGCCGCTTTATGCTGACAACGGCAATAGTCCTCAATTATGGAGCACGATAATGCGAGCTCCAGAGTACTGTATGCTTCCTCCGCATGCACACATTTTCTAGTGTCAAAATCAGGTAAGAGGCGGACGAAATGAAGATTGGATATCCTTTCATACGACTCAACAGCAGGTGCTCCAGCGCTCTGAATATCGGGGCTATATATGGCGCGCCTTATACTTGGATGCAATTCTATTATCTCCAGCTAAACCTACCAATGAACGCTTGAGGCGACAAAGGAAGAATACTGACAGGTATGTGGCCATGAAGAAGGTTGGAAGGAGATTTGAACACACGTTAGCGACAACATCCTGATCAGCAGTATTCGTAAAAGGTTCGAAGACCGCCGCACCAAGGGACAGAATGACAGCTCACCAACTTTTTTCGCCAACTCTCGCACTAGGCGTCGAGGGCAGACATCTTGACGTGTGGACGTGAAGGATCTTCAAAACTTATCTTGAGCAGTCTTCCGAGGGTCGACCGACGCGGTCTACCGTCTTCCTTCTTCGGTGAGGCCGTTCAACGTGTGGGGGTTTCGGCCAGGTTTCTTTTTTTTTTGGCGCAGTACCGATAGTTACAGGCAATGTCCCCTTAGGCCTAACGTTATGTCTTTAGCTTCCCCGGGTGGGGGTCCGGCTCCCTTTTTTCGCCAGCCTGCTTGCCCAAAGGCTTGCCCTTAGAGGTTTTCGGTGTAAATGGTGTCACGGACATCCCAGTGACTCTTGTAGCCTTTGTAGACGGGGCAATTAAATTGAGAAATTTTAAATTGATCCATGAGCAGCTGAAGGCTGTTACCAGCCGCCACTTAGAAATCTCGAAGTGCGCCCTTTCGGCCGTAGAGACATATTTTGCCGATCCTCGGATGTGCTGTGCGTGTCAGAGTTGCTGCACTGCACATCCTTCACGTCATTTCCAGTCAAATCGTTCATACCAGAACAACTTGCATGTTCGAAAGGAATCATCCGCGGCGTGGACCCATCGGCGTGTCCTCAGGAACTACTTGATGACCTTCAAGACACCGGTGTTGGCGTGATACCAGTTTACCGCTGCACCAGAGGTGCTAATGGCTGACGTGTGCCGACAGAGTCTGTGATCGCTATATTTGCAGGATCTTCTTGCCCGTCTGAGCTAAAGGTTTAACCCATAGTGTTCCGCGTCGACCCGTTACATCCTCGTCTGTTGCAATGCAGGAATTTCTGGCGCTTTGGTCATAACAGTAAAGGTTGCAAATCTGCGACGCGTTGCCGACTATGCGGGGAGAACCATTCCGCAGACCTCTGTGGATCTCAAGGTCCCATTTGTGCTCTATGTGGCGGCAGTCATCCGTTTGATGATGCTGGCTGTCCCAGGCGTATAGAAGAGCAGAATGTTCTGGACATCATTCAGCAGGAAGGTGTTCTAGGGCGGATGCTTATGCACAAATAGGCCGAAAGAAGCACTGTTATGCGGGCATGGCAAGATCAGCTGGTTCTGAGGCAGAAGCGTTGCTGACAAAGTCCGTGGTGTCAGTGGTCGAGAAGGCGCTTGCAGGGTGGAGGGTATGCTGACTACATTCACTGAAGCTCTGTCCCATGTTATTGCAAATCAGGCAGCTCATCCAACTGCTGGCATCCCTGTTCCATTAACCAGTTCTTCTCATAGCCTCTCTGGTGTTTTTCCCGTGGCTCCTATGCCTGCTGAGTCCTCGTCTCTTCCTGTACATAGTACCGGGGATACCAGCATTTCTACTACTTGCACTACGGACGTCGAGATAGGGAATCCTTCCCAGAAGCGTCGTGCTGCTTCCTCTCCTTCGAAGTCTGCCCTCCCAAGCAAGAGAGGTTCCCCCAGAATTCCCCATAAATCTGATTTGTTACAGGAGGCTGTTACTGCCTCTGCTTTTACAGCAACAATGGCGGGGTTAAAAGTACTACAGTGAAATTGCCGTTCAGTGGTATCTTCTTTTCACGATTTACACCACCTTGCCTCACAATTAGACCCCGACGTAATTTTACTTCAGGAAACTTGGCTTATTTCTATTCGGTTATCCTCTCTCAAAAATTTCCGGTTATTCCGAGCCGATCGAAACTATGGTCGAGGTGGTGGCTTGTTAACATTAATATCTTCTAAAATTGTTCATCGGGCGCAGATAGCACACCAAATTCAATCTCCTGACTGCGAATTGTTGGCTGTTGATATCGTAATTCCACAGTGTGCCCCAGTTACCGTTGCTAATGTTTACTTTCTTTCAGGAGTGGACAATACTGATCATTCAAATGTTCTTTTGCGGTCTAAGAATAGAGTGGTGATTGCTGGAGATTTCAATTCCCACCACGTAATTTGGGGTTTTCGTACTGATGCATATGGCCGGCTTCTATGGTCATGGATGTCGGCAAGGAACGTGCGTTGCTGTAACAGACCAAGAGTAACTTTCTTGCGTTCCGACTCTCGGTCTGTCATTGACTTGACACTGGCTGTGAACGGGGCTCAGGTTTCTTCGTGGTCTACAGTGGATTGTGGTACTACCAGTGACCACTTTCCGATATCTTTCACAATAGCAGCTTCTCCCCTAAGCACGACTGCGTCTCCAAAAAAATTCGTAATTCAGACACTTTTCAAAAAACTTGTGCAATCCTCCTCCTTCATTGCATCATCGGATAACTTGGATCGCGCTAACCAAGTTCTCGGTTCTGTGTTAGGAGCCTCTAAGCGTTCCGTGTTCACAGTGCAGTCTACGGTCAAGAACAAACAGCCCTTCCTGCGGTCGAATGATGACTGTGAGGGAATATATCGCCTTAGAAATGCTGCTCGGAAAACCCTCTCTCATAACCACTGTCCGCGAAACTGGATAAATTACAAATTTCTAGCGGCTTCATTTAAAAGGACCATTGGTAAAGCGAAGGAAGAGTACAATGAGAATTTGAACAGCTATTTATCCAGCCCTAATAACCGCAAAGCTTTGTGCCGATTCATGGAACGCAACCATAAAACACCGACCTCTCATGTTACACAGCCCGTGGTGTTAACACCAGAGGATGCAAAAAATCAACTTGACCAGATAGCACAAGGCCTTGCTTTGTGCTTTCAGGCGCGCTTGATGGTTCCATTCGTACTACCCCCTCCGCGCGCAGACTTCACTGCGGTTACACCCTCTGAATTATTTTTCATTGTTACTGGCCTCAAACCTGAGCTCCCGAATGTGATGCGACCTCTATCAGTATGTTGAAGTCTCTTGTGGAAGAATTTACCGCGGATGTATTGCATATGGTTAATGTGTCCCTGGAGAAAGCTTGGCTCCCTCCTGAATGAAAAATTGCGAAAATAAACTTACTTCTCAAGGATCCAAAAAAGGGTTTAGAAATTGGCAACATTCGGCCCGTTTCCCTCTTGTCTACTTTAGGTAATGTTACTGAACGCATTGTGCACAGCCGTCTTACAGATCATGTTCTTGCAATACAAGCCTTCAGTGCTTCTCAGATAGGGTTTCGTCGGGGGGGCTCGATTTGGACCGCACATTTGGATTTGGAAAGCAGAATTAGGATGGCAATGGAGAAGGAAAAGTTCGCGGCTTTAGTCACCTTGGATGTCGATAAAGCGTATGACAGTGTAGAGCATTCGATTTTATTTCACAAACTGGACGAAATTCGGCAGCCTTTTTATATTCTTGCATGGGTTGAGGAATTCCTAAAAGAAAGGCGGTTCTTCTGTTCGGACAGTTCCTTTACTTCCGAGCCTTTTTCACACTAGAGGTGTGCATCAGGGTTCCGTACTGTCTCCGTTACTTTTTAACATACTTGTGCGAGATATACGAATTCAGGGTGACGTCAAGGTGTATGTCTATGCGGATGACATCGCCTTTTCGCTTCTGCTAGAGACATACACTCACTTTACCAGCTTTTGGAGACCTACCTCAATGCACTGGAAGTATAGCTGGGCAAGTTACACTTAACTTCTCACGTGAACAAATCTTCTGTTCTCATTTTTCCTCCAGCGCCCCTCTTTATATAAGTCTTCAGTATTGTGGCGCCCAAATTCCGCAAGTGGAGCCCTTAAGGTATCTAGGTTTAATTTACGACTACTCACCTCGATTGGCGACCTCGTATTAAAAGTATAGTCTTAAATGGTGAGCGAGCTCTCGGTCGCCTTATGCGAATCAGCAATAGGAAATTTGGTATGCGCAGAGATACTCTCTTATTTCTCTATAAAACTTACGTAAAACCAATTTTGGAGTTCTGTTGCGTTCTGTTCTCCGGTTTCCCTAGATATAAAATTCAACCGCTGGTTCTTTTGGAGAGGCGTGCTCTACGGCTATGCCTGGGATTACCAAAATCAGTGGCCAATTGTGTCCTCTTTCTGAAAGCTCGCATACGGGACTTGAACTCTCGCTTCCAACTTCTCACAGTGCGCACCTTCTTACGGGGACTTGACCCAATGCCTGGAGTGGCTCCTCCAATTTTTTTGACAACCCCTGCATTCTCTCTAGATAAACATTGGCCGATTTACAAACTGCCTCAATTTGTGTTTACTGAGCACCTTTTGTCTATAATTGCAGTCTCGCTTAGGTCTGTGCAATGCGTCACCGATTTGCAGGCTGCACCAGCTGTTTGCTTCGAGCATGCGCTGCCGCTCTACGCAATACACTTACCTGCCAACGTGCTAAATGGTCTCCTGGAGGAATATCTATTGCAGTATCCGAGCCATGTTGCAATTTTCACAGATGCCTCTCAACAAGCCAAAAAGGCAGTGTAGGTGTTTATTCACAAACACTAGATTGGCGTTATCCTCTCCGAATCGCTGATTATACACCAATTTTCACTGCTGAATTTCTCTATTGGTTTGGCCCTTCAAAACGTTCCCAGCAATATTTCTCAAGTCATCATTCCCTCGGACTGCCGCTCAGTCTTGGCTGCACTAGAAATCTCGCAAACTACTCTCCTGTACCGATCACTACTGTACTTTGTGCCACGTCAGGTCCTAGAGGTGCGTTTTCAGTGGATCCCAGGGCACTGTGGCATTTCTTCAAATTCTATGGCCGATTTCTTAGCGAAATCTGCCATCAATGGCCCTATTGCTCCGGGCGTTCCAAACCTCACACTTCTGACCACGTCCCGTTATGAACGTTTCCAAATTCACTATTACCTGAGCCATGAGCCCATCCTTGGTACAGCAGATTTCGAACGTTTGAAATTCCTATAGAATATACGTTACTGCGCATCAAGATAAAGTGAGGTTTCTATGACGCTGCTGCGTTGTAGGATTCCTCGCCTTAATCTACATTTATGCCTTTCGAGGTTCACGCCGTCAAATCTATGTTGCGTCATGCGGGGACATTGAATCAATAGATCATTTCATCATCTACTGCCGGCGATTTGCACGCCAGAGAATTCAGTTTTTGGTAAATCCTTTCGCTCAATCAGGTCTGCCGTTTACTCTTCCCGTCCTTTTCTCAATCGCTGCAACCGTCAAAGGGCATGCCATTTGGCAGGTTTGTCACCTACTCCACAAATATATCATTGCAACCGGAGAGATTTTTGTGCTAACTTCTCGATACCTTTTCTTCTCTCTCAATGTTATTTACTTTCTTATCAATTCACAAAATTTAGTAATTCTCCTCGCACCGCTTTGTTTCCTTGATTTCCAATCCGATTTCCTCATGCTCAATCAAAACTAAGGATTTCCTTTTCACTCACAATCAGCTTAATTGATAAGCCATCTGAGGTTCACTTGGATTAGAACTTCCCTGCTTAGATATGCACCAAACCCTGGCCAATCCCCCACCGTGGGTATGTGCCATCATCTTTCAGGCAATAACAACGACTGCTCACCGCGGTCACGGAGCTAGCAGCGCAGGTACGCTCCGGTGCCTACGGCTTCGAAAACATACGCTGTGAAGACGTTTACTCCTGCCTCGCTTTTGCGACTCTTGATAATAAATTTCCCGTAAAATTATACAGGGCGTCTAACCCTGCCAAATTACACTGCGCTAGGGCAGTTAGTGTGAGAAATGTCTAGTAAACGACAAAACTGGCCGCACCTCTCAATTCAGAAGGGAAGGTCATAAATGCAAATTTACAAATGGATCAATCAAGGGACGAGCTAAAGAGGCAGTAGTATGGTTTTAAAAGTTTCTTTATTTCTTCAACGCCAGCCACAAACGACGGCGTGAAGATGCGCAGGCCCTGGAACTGTAGTACCGGTGGTGCTGCTGCAAGACACAACTACTGCTGATTTTTCTGCCCATTCGCTTACTGCCAGGGCTTACTAATCAAAATATTCAAAATGCAGAGACTTTAGGGATAGAAGGAAAGCGGCTGCGCCGTTCTACTTTGGAGGACCGATCGTGTAGGGCACAAAACCTTATACCGGGACCAAAACAACTGAGATTTCGTCGGGACCTTCCCTTGAAAGTTCGGTTTCTCTGCACTTGAATCGAACTGCCTAATCATTTGCCATGAGGTGGGTGATTAGGCCAAGCAGCTCTTCCTCTCTTCCCATGTACGGTCACACCTGCAACCCATCGCTGTGACGTCTCTGACAGTAAACATTAGAACGAACTACTCAGTGCTGCCTTCAGCAACTCCGGAGACACTGGTGGTGCCCCTCTACTTTGCGTGGCATTGCATCTCTGCGTAAAAACGCTCATGTAAACACCGTAGCACATCGTGCAAAGCCATGAACCTCTGCAGCGCGGCACTGCCTTGCACAAAGAACGAGTTAATTAAGGTCCCCTCTCAGAAATGAAACCCTAATACACCATTCGTGAGAGTGACTGGCTTGAATGTAAAGCTTCGACTGTGCTCCTCACCCCTTCTCCATTTCTCTTTTCAATCCCGTCGTCCCCCCTTCCCAATGCAGGGTAGCCAACCGGGACACCTTTCTGGTCAACATCCCTGTTATCCTTCTTTCTCTGCATCTCTCTCTCTCTCTCCGGCGGCCTCCTACTCTCTGAACCAGACTGGTTCGTCCAGAAACTGTACCACACGACAGCCACCGTGCCTATTGTCGGGCCAATACAACTATCCTACCAATAGCCCGTTAAACTTAAGAGTACGGGCAAGGACACTTTATTTTTCATTGTTTTTATTGTCCCACAATAATTTTTTTCCTGCCAATAGCTTGGTCTGACGCGGGTTGGCAGGCGAGCATGCAGTTCGAACGTCGGAAGGAGACAAGCTATATTGTTCGCGACTGTGCCACGAGATCGAAAGTAATGCCGTCTCATTTTTCTTGCGGTTATCAATTTGTTACTAAAAGCGTAAAGTTACGGTTCCTTGGACGACAAATGTTTATTGTTTGTTGCTTGTTTCCAGTGCTGATTGTGGGAGAAGAGGAAACGCCTGGTTCCAAGTTAATTACGCATTCGCCGTAAATTTTATCTAGACGTCACCGAGCGTTATCACATTTACCATTTCTGCGTAACAGCTGATTGTTCGTGTTATAAAACAATGTCACACTTTGGCAATGCAATTATGAAAACAAATGTCGGAATCGGATTAGATCACGCTTATTTTGAAGCCGAGCCTGTACTTCAAAGGAGAGTTGTCTTAGCAAAATAGCGAAAAATACTGGTTTCGGGTGGAAATAAAATTAGATCATGTTACGCAATGGCTCTTTCATTTGGCGACGGGCATGGAATCACAGGGTGAACCGAGCACATTCTGCACTGTCGGTATAAATGCCCAGAACATGGGAACTGTTAGCGTATGTGTCACTTCAAAATCACCTTTCGGCAAAATTGTCGTTACTGTGTACTTTAATACGTTTCGTAACAGGTTTTAATAAAATTGATCAGCTTGAAGTCGTGCTTTGCGATCTAAATAATGCTGCTGGATAGATTAAAAGCAAAACATTTTGACAGATTTGGCTGTCTGGTTGGGTTTGAAGACATAATAAAATGCACGTCTCTAAAGAAAAATGTTAACTTTAACCCTTTAAAGTTATTATTTTTGATTGGAGATGTGCAGTTTATTATAAATAATGCTGCGTGCACAACCGGATTGTTTTTTCTTTTCCTTGAACTAAATGGCTACCTAGTACATCCCGGACAAAGGAAGCGGAACAAGAGTGCAGCACGCGCGTTAGCTAGAGAAACTGTGGCCGCGTTTCACAGTCTGCCTGCTCGGAAAACCTTTCTTGAAAAACAAGAAAAGCTTCGTTCAGGTAAGTTAAAATATTTCACCAATATGTGTCCCATAAAGATGTCTCTTTTTTTCGGTTTCATGAACGATGTGTCACTGCTCCTCTCTGCACTTGCAGGTATTTGTTTTAATTCAGCGTCATCTGGCACCTATGAATCATAAAGTTTCTGAGCGGAAATGGGTGATCAGAACTCATCGGCCATAGCAGTCATTATTCTGCTGTTGTCCGATTGGTGGAAGAGTACATATCGGGTTTTAGTTCAACCTTTTATATAGTACTTTGTTCTCTCTCTCTCTCTTTGCAGGGGCGATGCCACGATTTCAAAGAGAAGCGCAGAATATTTTGTCCATTAGATAATAACATGTCTATCCTCTACTCTGCGTTATAACTGAAGACTTGGAAATTTTACGGAGGTCTCAAGGGTGGCAGCAGCAGCTGCACATAGTTCAAAGTGGTGTTACACTGTAGAGAGTTATTCAAAAATACATACATTTTGTCAAGTCTCAATTTTGAATTCATTACATAAAAAAATCCTACAAAATTTTGGCCTTTTTTACCGTGGGTTGATTTTGTGATTTGTTGATGGCCCATTAAAATAAGAAACAGAAGCGCTGCTCTCAGCAACCAAGGCACTTTCTTTAGAAAGCGCGGACGCTATTCGTGAGGGGTTACACTTGCTTTATCCAGTCAGAACATAAAATGCTCAAACACAGAGGGTAAACAAGGCGCTTGAAAGAATTTTAGGACAACGAATCAAGGAAAAAAAAAAGGTCGGCTAGCACGCGACCAAAACAACACAAAGATAGCAGCGTGGGTTAAAGAGTGTATATAATGTTGTTCTACCTGATATTCTACTACATGTCAGAGTACTGCCATCTCCTAACCGATAACCATGAGAGATGAGAGGGGGGGGGGGGCGCTATCTTTATTTCAGCACTAATAAAATATAAACATAGGAACGACCCTAAATTCGCTGTGGATAAATGTGAATCCGTGGGTAGAACTGTATGAATCACCAGCATCGTTTAGTGCTAATAACGTCATCCTGGGGTTCATTTATTGCTCTTCCTTATCTTTACGCTCGGCTACTGATCCTGAGTTCCCGGGTTCGAACCCGACCACGGCGGCCGCGTTTTTATGGAGGAATAACGCTAAGACGCCCGTGTGCTGTGCGATGTCAGTGCACGTTAAAGATCCCCAGGTGGTCGAAATTATTCCGGAGCCCTCCACTAGGGCATCTATTTCTTCCTTTCTTCTTTCACTCCCTCCTTTATCCCTTCCCTTACGGCGCAGTTCAGGTGTCCAACGATATATGAGACAGATACTGCGCCATTTCCTTTCCCCCAAAACCAGTTATTATTACTCAGGCTTTTGTAATGAAAAAAAGAACACTTATTAGCACATTATCCAATAAAAAAGAGATATCTGCAGCGTTTATTAAAAACTGGAGCAGACAATTAAGCTCCGCCTTAAGGGTATGACCCGATAGCGTATTGGGCTAACTACCGTATGTGCTGAAGTTCATTTTGTACTTTGCATTTATAGATCCCTGGGAGTCGTCATACCCCCTACTGGCGCAGTCGTTAAACGATGCGCTGCTGACCTGCGATGGAGTTCAGAAAAAAAAACGTGAATAAGAGGGATCACACACGACAGGATGGGAGCTGCCCTGAAGTGTGTGTTCCCTCCTGCCCACATTTTTTTTCGCACTGTGTTTTTCACCAGTTAGCTTTGCACCAACTGAAATTCTGACGGAAGATTTAGCTTGACGCCGTTTGGGTCCAGTGGTGTTGCGTTCCTTCCTTTGCCTTTTATCCTCGTCAATTTCAGTCTTTTCCTGTCTTTGATCATGAGCTAACTAACCTGGATGAACGTTCTCCAAAATGATATAGGGTAGTTGCATATATACGACAAGGAAGCTTCAGCAGCTTTGGGTATGTTGCACTGCTTGCAAAGATTTGCATCACAATACTGGGACTGCTAATTAATTCGCTGTTAACTGATATGTTAGCTGTTGTTCACAACTGAAGCGCCGTGCACATGGCTTTTGAAGGATGCCTACCGGAGGTCGCTGAGGCATTGCATTCAGGGCCTTTTTAAGGCGCACATAGAAGGTCTGATCACTCTATGTGATGTTGATCAGACTCTCTTGCCCTGGACTGGCGTCGCCTGTTTTAGAACTGCTCCTTTCCTTGAAGGGGAGCGCTTGAAAATGTGCTTTGATACCTTAGTAGTTTTGTAGCCTGTATAATGTGCCAGGTTAATGTCATATTTTTTTTTACAGCACACATACCCTTACGAGGCTATGACCAACGGTAAGAAATACATTTTATTCTCGGCCTTAGTTTATTGGAGTTCGAGGTGTATAATCATCGAGGTTCTCCGGGAGTTCTGGGAGGCTGCCCCAATCAGAAATATCAGTTTCATTTACTTTGTAGCAGGAGCCGTTTTGTGCATTTCCGATAACAACACATGAGCAATCTTCAGTACACTGTCTTCCCCGTGGCGTGCACTGAAAAAGGAGCACAAAGCTAGCATATAGACCGGCAGACACAAATACAATTTTCTTAAACTAAAGTATAACAATATCCAATTTTCAAGAGACTTTTTAAATACGTTGAGTAAAAACAAACAATATTATGGATTAGCTCTTCATTGACATAGTTTATGATAAACTATATTTTAAACAAGCGGGACAGGTAGTCGGCCCAATATTGGAAATATATTGCCAAAGGCCGGTCCTGCAAAGGCCCAGAGTGAAACCATCCATTTCCAACATCGGGCCGCTTACATCTTCCGCTCGGGTAGCCGCCGCGGTGGCTCTGAGGTTATGGCGCTCGGCTGGTGACCCAAAAGACGCGGGTTCGATACCGGCCGCGGCGGTCGAATTTCGATGCAGGCAAAATTCTAGAGGCAGGTGTAGTAATCGATGTCAGTGCACGTTAAAGAACCCCAGGTGGTCGAAATTTCCGGAGCCTTTCACTACGGCGTCCCTCATAGCCTTAGTCGCTTTGGGCCGTTAAACCCCCATAAAACATGAACCATAAACATTATTATGTACCAGACAGTCTAATATTCCCACCGTGTACTGAAATTTATTAAGACGAATGGTAACGCGCGCCAAAAGGCGGGGTGATATATATATATATATATATATATATATATATATATATATATATATTAGTGCGTTGAGCTCGCATTGTTCGAGTAATATGATGTGGCATAGAAAGATATGCAGTCACTATTCAGGGACGTCTGCTAACAGGTTATGTGTCAAATGGAGGGAAAGCTGAGAACTTGCATTTACGGAGTTAACCAGAGATAGTGCTCAGCTGTTTAGCGTGCTCCGCGACAAAGACGATGTTTCTTGAGCGTGTAGCCAAAAAGAAAGCCAGCTCTGAGTAGTGAATCCCGTGAACTCGCAAACATAAGGTACAAAATAAAAAGTCGGCACAGACACTTCAGACTGCTTATGTGTATGAAGGCGTAAGGTCATCCGCTCAGTTTGTGTACGCATGCGCCGCGCGCTGCGGCGTGACATAACCCGATGCCACGCAGGTGCCAATTCTACCTCTGCGTGGCTCTACGCAGCCGCCGCTGCCACGATGCCGCACCCCTACTCATATGCGCGCTGACTTGGCGAAGAGAGTCGCCCTCTACCGCGGCCCGCGCTCCGCCCTAATGGTATAATGCTATAGCCAATGGTTAATGCCCATACATGCAGAACTGCTCTCACTCGAATTAGCATTTATAGATCCCCTGGGAGTCCTTATACCAATCTTGGCGCAGTGGTAGAGCGGCTAAACGGAAGGCCACTGCCCTGGGATGACATTTGTTGCCACAGGTGGGACTTGTGCGATCCAAGTTGTCTCGAGGAGCCTCGCTCGACCAATCATTACTTTGAGCGCTACCTGGCAGCTTGCGCGAGAACGCCATATTTCATGGCTATTAATGAATGTTAACGCACACACACACACGCACGCGCGCGCACGCAAACAAACGGGTTTTCACTAATTGGGGGAAGTAAAGTGTACACCTTATAATCTTTATTCTTGCTTGTCGCAATTTCCAAACGCTGTTCCAAATTCTGATCTCAAGTGGTTAGTCTATCCTAATCTTAATTTTACTGTTATTACAGTGTATCTCCTATTCATTCATTGCGTGCTACTTGTCAGTAACAATTTTCAAATTGCAAACGTTAAAATGTTTTTCCTCTCATTATATTCATTTTTGCTTTGTTTATAGTAAAAAATTGTATTAAGCCCTCGCAACCTACCCCAGCCGCGGTGGCTCAGTGGTTAGCGTACTCAGCTACTGATCCGGATTTCCCGGGTTCCAACCCTACCGCGGCGGCTGCGTTTCGACGGAGGCGAAACGCTAAGGCGCCCGTGTGCTGTGCGATGTCAGTGCACGTTAAAGATCCCCAGGTAGTCGAAATTATTCCGGAGCCCTCCAGTACGGCACATGTTTCTTCTTTTCATCCTTCCCTCCCTCGTTTATCCCTTTCCTTACGGCGCGGTTCAAGTGTCCGTCGATATGTGGTACTGATACTGTGCTATTTGCTTTTCCGAAAAAAACCAATTTTCATTTTCATTTTTCCTCGCAACCTCTTGAATACCGTGATCGTAACGATGGTTGCTACGCGTAGTGCACGCAACCTCGAAAATCTACAGTACCGCATCGTATTTCATTTGTTATTATTGCTTTCTTGCGCAGTAAGCTATTAGTGCTTCCGGTTATTTTAGAGAATCACAATCATCGTCATTCTACCATTCTAGGTTACCTCATTCTCGGTTGTACGAACTTTAATTAGATTCCTGTGGACAAAACTGAATAATTTTTTTTATTTTATGGGGTTAAACGTCCCAAAGTGACCCAGGCTATCCGAGACGCAGTATAGGAAGGCGGCGTATTATCTTGATCACGTGGTGTTCTTTAACATGCACAGGAAAGCATTGCTCTTCGAATATTTCTGAAAATAATATTTTCCAGTCGAGTTGTGCTCTATTGAAATGAAAATGAATATTTCAAAGGAGAAAATATTCTCCCCAGTGACACCACCTTGTCTTATCGCAAAAAATTGAACGACCTTTATGCGCTAGAAGCAGACTATGCTTTATGAAAAACTTCTGCGCTTGACACTAATATTAGAATGAAGTTATCAAGAAAATAGGCTCGATTCGAAGCGCCGGCTTGCAAAACCTGATCTACTTTAATAAGATTTACATCTGATGTATTACAATCTATAGCAGCATATGGGTCTGTAAAGAGAAATACTCTGGCCCAGAGTGCCATCTATGGAGAGCGCTTGAATCAGCATAATATATGGTGGGTGGAGCCAAAAGGCGTTGCTCTTTTGCTCCTGTGTTTTTCAATAATCCATCTCCAAGGGTTCTATACGACCGGAAGAATATTTTTGGGGTCTGGCTGCTATCGCTTAGGAGAGCAAATGTCCTCCCCAATCTTTGTTACCATTTGGTCAGGCAACTTGAATGCGCACGCAGGCAGCACTCTTCGCCTGCGGTGTTTATGTAGCAGTTTATTCATATGCTCTGGAGTGCACAGATTTACCGGGGTTACTTCGTCGTCATTCCTGTATTTCAAGTTTGTTGATCGCAGGGTGTGCGAACTTTGGAAGTTTACGGTTGACAAAAATCAACAAAGACCACTAACATACCGTCTCTGCCGAAAGTAACCGGGAAACGCCGGTTTGTTTTCTAGCCGTGCAGCGAAGCTCTTATGGCAGCCCTTAAGCTCTGAATATGCGTAAAGTAAGAGGAGACCCTGTCCTCACGTTCTGACCACTTGTGGTCTTTAGGGCTGCCGTAAATGTTCTACTATAAGGTCGAGAAGCACAAACCTGTTGCATGGTTAGTTTTGGCAAAGAGGGCACGTTGGTACAACTATTGACGTTAGTTGGTCTAGCAGATGTGAAAATGCGGACCATGTGCTGCTTCTAAGAGGAATCAACTAATACCGCAGAAACTGAAATTCCTGCGACGAAGTCTGGCCAACGGGTCGTTATTTAATCCGTTACAAGAATTTAACGATGAACTGAGAGAAATTCTTTTAAAGTCGGAAAAAGGTATTGCATCGCACTGAGGCTATTTCTGGTAGCTCTAAAAATTGCCACAGATTTTGCAACACAAATGCAATGACTTTCTTCTTGCATATAAGTGTTAGTTCCTTACCGTCCCGCCGCAAATTGTCAAGTAATAGTCGCTCCCAATAAACGGTTTTTCGTCTTTTTCTTTTTGCGGTGAAGTAAGACATACAGCTCTGGAAAGCAAAACATCTGGAATTAATATGGCAGTGCGCGTGTAGAGATCATAGACTTGTCCCCAGTAGAAACGTTTCATTGATTACACGACGGTTCGGCTGGAGGACCAGACCTTTACGCTTGAACTTGAAAAAAGCTGGTCATCCATGTGAAATGTATGTAGTGTAATAAACAATATATATACAATATATATATATATATATATATATATATATATATATATATATATATATATATATATATATATATATATATATATATATATATATATATATATATATATATATTAAAAATGCTTCTGGTAACGAAGCGTATACGAAGCAGTTTGTGAAGATCGGATGGATCCGTAGGGCATGAACACAACTGAGTTGACACATGGTGGAAAAACATCTGTCTTCTAAATATCCGGCCAGGGTCGGCCCTTCGTCACAGTTTCCGCCAGACCATGGCCTAAATGTCAGAATACAGACAGTTGTTTTTCCACATTTTGTCTACTCAAATACATTTATATATACCCACACACATATGTATATATATATATATATATATATATATATATATATATATATATATATATATATATATATAAAAATATATATATATATATATATTCTAAAGGAGAACCTCATACTCAGCCGCCGGCTTTAGTCGAGTAGATGCGGGAAAAAGCACAAAGCGGCATGTCGAGTTGCACGGATAGCTGATCCAGTTAAAGGAACATCCAGGTAGTTGCGAGCCCAGACGCTGTAGGAGGTTACAGGCGTTACAATACACATTTATCATAAATTTTTAAAATGATATCACGCTTAGAGTTAGGCTATATATTTTTCTGCTGCACTTAACAGTATTTGCCATCTCTAACGAACGGCCGTCTTCATAGGCGGTCTCTGAAATGTCAATTTTCTCATCAAAGGTTTTGTTACATCTGTTTCCGCAGGTTCCTGTCCGCGACACAAGCGCAGCCCGGGGGTGGGGGGCTGTAATCTGCTTTTTTCTCAAGATGTGGCTCGCTCTGAGACGTGGTAGAGACTGGTTGAAAAAGAATGCACGGGGCCGACGCATTCACGATCCGAATTCACGAAACGCCAATTGTGCGTTCGAAGTAGCAAGTGTGTATTTGACAGCTGCAGCCATCTTGCTTTGGCGGCAGTCGCTCAGATGAGCAGCGCTTGCGCAGTATTAGCTGGCGGTTTGTTTGCTACCAATTTAATATGAGGAGGGAAAGCGCGCATGTGGACAGGAGCCATGCAAAATAATTGAATGTTACACCTAAACTCTGCCTTATAGGTATGACGCGATAATTAAATGGGTTAGTTCTCATATATGCAGAACGTCGTTCTTTACTTCACATTCCGAGATTCATGCGAGTCCTCATAGCTCTCCTGGCTCATTGGTGCAGTTGCGCAGCGGTTAAGCCATGTGCCACTTCCTTGTGATGGCAGGTGCTCCCAGCGGTGGGCCTTGTGCGACCCAGGTTACTCTTCCCGAGCGACCAATCATTAATCTACCTGCCACGAGCAACGTTGAGAGGTTTTTTTCAGAATCCGGCAGCCAGGTCGTGAATATGCCACCAGGTGACGTTACTTAGGTGGTCCACCTGCCTCCTAGGTTGCTCTCTGGGGACCACCTGCCGTCGCCATGCTCGTGATTTTTCGCTCACAACACCGAGAACGCCATCTCGGCATTTTCTGGAGAGCGGGCCCTATTACTCTATCGCGTTAAAGGGAAGATTATACTATTCACACATTGTGGATGTTCACTGACCGCTTCCTGGACTCAATGCCTTGGTAAAGTTAAGCGGTGATCACCGGAAGGGGTTTTCGTGTGAAGTACTGACGCATTAGGTCATTTTGTAAATGCCATTCTAGAAATTTAGGCTCATTTTCTAATAAAAGACACATAATCGCCGATGCGGCCACGCATCGCAGACAGCAGTACTTCAATAAATTTGCATTCCGACCAAACAGTCGCCTATTATGAGGACCAACGTTGGTTACTATTGTGCAAAATGGCTGCAATGCTCGTCTTCCAACCTCAAGCAGAAATTTTAGCGCGGTAATACAGTTGAACTCGAAAAAGTAAAATATCATATATTTTTGTTCCACTATATTGCACATAGTAACGGCATACTGCATGAAAAGTAGTACTCACGCTGCATGTAGTAGCACAACGACGAGAAGAGTTGACGAAAAAACTCGATGCGAATTCATTTTGTCAAGCAGTTTCCTTGCTTTAGTCCGTGGGCAGCATCTGAACGTCTGCATCCTTTTATACATGCTAAGGTGGAGTAATAATGTCATCAAACCCGTCAACATGTAGCTGATTCCTCCCTCTGCCAAACAGCTGTCCTGTAGCAGCTGGCAACCAGCAGGGGTGCGAGACGTCATCACTACATATGTGACATTCTTTTAGGCTTCTCTTTGGCTGGGTAAATGACACGGCATTGTCGGGGAAAACAGTCGTTATACAGAAGATAGTTCATCATTCTAAATGTTGAATTTTGTGCTGTGACATACTGGGCGAAGAAAAACAATTTCAACTTGATGTGCCTGACACAAATGTAATATCTGAGAAATAAGCCGAAGCCAATAAATAATTTGGTACAAAGAAGAATAACAGATAAAAAAAGATCATCATCCGCCAAACGAATTGCCAGCGAGTCTGCCGAGCACGTAGTTTGTTGTTTTGCAAGATTGTATTTTTTAGTCCTTTCGGCGCTATATTCAAAATAATTATAATCATCATACACGATGGTTTTATCGGCTTCAGGGAGTGCTTGGTGACTGGAAGTACTTATGAGCCCTTTTTATTGGGACACATGTTTCTCGTGCTTCCGCTGGTTCCGGAAACGCGGCTTCTGAAAGATACTAGAGATAATATGATCAGTACCCCTCCACCCTTGTTGCTTATTATACTCTGGATCGCCTATATTTGCTGTTAGAAAATAGCTTTCCTTCGCAATCAAGATTGCTAAAATTAAAAGTTGAACCTAATTTAAATATAAGCTTTGCCATATTCAATATTCTATTTTTATAGGGCGTCTGATTTTTTTGTGCCCGTTTTTTTTCTGTTTTCTCTTATTTGTGTCTTTAAGCAAACGTATGTATTTAGCCTTGCAGGTGGCATCTTTTGCTCTGTGTTCAGTTGTGGCTTGCCGCAAATACAGTTGTTCTGGGGTTCAGGGTTGTCTCATGAAGGCATGTGGTGTTGGCTCAAGCCGAAGTTTGTGTGTCATATTGTGACTGTTGGCGTTGCTGCTAATGTGTTGGAAGTAAAACTCATAACTACTTCTTTATAATTTATAACAGTTGCAATGTGTGGTTTACTACGTAAACTTGCATCTTATGACAAAAATAAGATATAGGGAACGTAGAATAATGAAGAGATATTTTCCTTGTGCGTCTTTAAATTTATTTCAATATTTGTTTAAACAGGTAGTTGAGCAGATGTGTACATGCTTAGTAGTAGTATTCAACGAAAATAGAAACAAGTAAAAACAATAGAAACTCGTTTAATGAATGAAAGACTTAAGACTCCGGACAAGCGGCTGTTCATGAGGTGGAGCCATTTCGTTTGGCATGTTTGGAACCCGAGGATGTTTGGGACACTGCGTGCAATCTCAGGGATGGGCATGCAGTTCAGCAAAATCCGGCCACCTATTACCTGATCCGTGAGTGTAGGACCGATGGAGTTTTCTTTCGATTATTGGTATGATGGCGTTGCACGAACCCACCAGCACCTTTCTTACAGTTTGCAAGTGGCCTTGAGCCAATACCCAGCCATGCCACTTGTATCCTTCTTTTGAAGGTTCTTTGTAAGGGATGCGGCGAATTGTTTCTTTGGTTTTTTTATTGGTCATACTTTTAATTTTCTTGTGTAGTAGTATCCGGGTCACCGGTTACCTTTTCAACGCCCCTTGGGGCCGTCCT
The DNA here is from genome assembly GCF_052857255.1 of Amblyomma americanum. Classification (NCBI taxonomy): domain Eukaryota; kingdom Metazoa; phylum Arthropoda; class Arachnida; order Ixodida; family Ixodidae; genus Amblyomma; species Amblyomma americanum. The sequence continues at coordinate 59,234,344 of NC_135498.1, read as the reverse complement.
TTATGAAATCCAGCCCTGGTTAATGTGATCATGGGCGTCATTTAGACCATGACCAGGTTCCCGCTGCTGCAATCTTTTTCTGGACCCAGATGCCCAGTGCTGTTTTAATGCGTTAGCATTACAACGTTTTTGCAAACGTAAAGCCGGTGGAAGCCGTCTGTCGGAGATTAGCCTCCGACAGACACGCGTTTTATACTGCGAACCTATCGCACCATCCTTTGTTAATTTTCATATTCATTGCCATCCATTGGACAAATGTAAACGCTCTCGGCCACTTCGACGCAGGAATGGAGGCAAGGAAGAGTCGTCCGAAGACACATGGATCGTCAGACTACTCGGCGGGAGATCTGAACGATCAGTGCCAAACGTGCATGGAGCAAGTGACGGGGAACAGCCGGAGATTTGAACAGCCGCAAGAAGGCAACGAGGAACTTGATGGTGCGATTGAGTTCAGTTCGTCAGCCCAAAGCGGGGATGAAATCGCCTACAGAAGCCAACGCCTTCTCTACACATGAATCGCTTTAATCGCGCGCAATTTTTTAATCAGCTGATTATTAAGCTCCATGACGCACCAGTCACGGGAGTGAAGCGGGGAAAAATTGTCAAATATCCATTTTGGAAGGTCGACGACGTCGTCTCCTCGGATTAAGCTTTTAATTTGATATCATAAAAGACAGTGTGTCCTCCGTACCATTTGCTTTTTTTTGTCGTCACTAATATAATATCTCAGTTTTACTTTTCACTAATTTACCTATTACTGCGGCATATTCTTATTCGGTAATGATATCTTATGTGATCTGGACAGTTAAGTTTATATTGGTCCTTGAGCTTCTTTTGTAAATGCTGAACTATGCGAGACGTGATATAACAATCAAAGCTGTCCGCATTCTTTTTCATTTAGACTAGCTGTTTCAAGAGTTAAACATTTGTAGGTACTAAGAAAATTTTCGGGTGCTTTAGCGGAATGAGCCGCAATTTTCTGTAAAGGAGAGGATTTCTTAATCCTAATAATGTTTCAGTCCTGGGGTATTCAAGTATTTTGTGTTTTTTGCTATTCTTGGTTCTGTGTCTCTATATATTTTTCTGGTGATATTTTCTCCTAAATTTGCTGTTATTGGTACGGTGACTCGGGTTCTTTAAAGACATTCATTTCTTAAAGCGCGTTGACCAGTTCGTTTATAAAAGGTCGTGTGCTTTGCCTTCATTAAGGTAAGTTTATTTTATTCGCTGTTTATAAATCCAGAATAAACGTGACTTCTTATCCAGCCATACTATTAAACCTGAATCCACTGCTTTGGGAACTTGTAGGGATTTTATCGGGCAGTCATATTCTCCATGTCCTGCATTTATGGTCTTCCGGACACAGAATTTTGAGTAGATCTGATACCGTAATTTTCACCAATCAAAGGTTCAAATGTTATCCCCGCGCTACCCCTTTTCTGATGTTTAAATATAGTGTAGAATCCAGTAAGGTTAGGGATATTTTCCTTCCTGTTAATATTTATTACAGTTCATTTTATAAGTGTTTTCTTGCACTTGCTTTGACATGAGACACTCTATTTCTTGTTATTTATGCATCGAAATGTATTAGCTACGAGTTCTTTTCCTTGCCACTTTGACAACTACAACACTTCTTCAGCCGGCTGATATAAAATATAGTACTGAAAATTTTTTTATTACATCCGTCTGTTGAGAATTTCTGGTAGTGAGAAAGGTTAATTGCACTTTTAACAGACAGCATTATAATTTTTTTTCATTTTTTGTGCTTACTCTGCCGTTCCTTGATAGCGTATTTCTTTTCTGGTGCTCTTATGCATGTTTTACCCGACGCTCTTTCCTAAAAGTGGCATGTCGCTGATGTGTGTATTTTTTGTTGTTACGCCTTGCTTGTGGTCACCGCTGTGCACAAAGAACATTTAGAAATACCAACTCAGCATCTAGTGTTTCTCTCTCGAATCTGTTCGCATCCGTGGCCTCTAGATTTGTAGCAGTAATGAAACCAGCTTGCGTCGATCAAAGCCTCAAAGCCTCCTGAGTGATTGAAAAATGACTATACATTGCGAAACTGTTTGCAGTTCAAAAATGTTTCTTAACTTCGGCAAAACAACTTAAACGAAGCAAGCTCCTTCACTGCCATGACCAAATCGGAAACCTTAGATTCGCTTCGTTTAGTAGTCGAGTTCGTGTAGGGCTAAACTACATCGTTGCTACCGCAGCGGTGGCTGAGTGGTTGAGCATCCGCCTCGCATGCGGTAGGTGCGGGGGTCGATCCCCAGTGCCGCCGGGTACCCACTGTTGCTACAGCGGGTACAAGATGCTCGGCTTATTTAGGGTGAAACGCTTGGTAAATGGGTCTTTCACCCCTACCTTGAGCCAAATATCTTGTGCGATGGAGTTTTTGGCTATAGATGGCCTTGCGCCCTAAGCATTCACAATCATCGTCATCTTAATTCTGTCCGCTTCATACAAGCGGGGCCAAGGAAAAGACAAGGGAATCAAATACTGATAATCAGCACTAGTTCGCAATTGATTTTGAAGTGTTGCAGCCTTTACTGAATGAGAAAAAACAAATTTTCCTTTTCCAAAGAAACCAATATCTACCTATTTCACCCACGCTGTGCAGGGTTGAGCGCTTTACAAATTTCATCTAGACAGTCCCTTATTTTTACTCGTGATAGATTTCTTGAACAAAGTTTCTGTGCCAGCTTCAATTTAGGAATACAAAATAGAAGCGACAAGAAAAAAGTGCGCATATCAGTAAGGACATATTTGTGCTCGAGAGATTACTGCACCTTCTATGTTATAAAATTTTCCACCGGAGAGCTATCCGAGCAACAAAATATGTTTGTTGCCATGAGCATTGTTTCAGAATTGCTTAATAAATGACAGGTTGTTCGCCCACCCCCCACGTCAGGCGTGGCGTGAAAATTTACCCACATGTCAAAAAGAAAATGAACGCGCTAGGCAGTGACGTTAGCCACAACACAAGACGGCACATCATCATATGCATAAACTCCAGGAGTCCGCTAGGGATGTCGACGGACAATTGAAGGAAAGGAAATAATGCCTGTCGCACATATCTTGGTGGACACTCGAACCACGCTGTAAGAAAAGAAAATTGAAACTAAAATTGGTTTTAAGGGAAAAGGAATGACGCCTGTCTCACATATCTCGGTGGCCGCTCAAGCCACACCGTAAGCGAACGAATATTTTCGACGCGCGGTGCCGACAATTAGAACTACGCGTTCCGGTAAACATCAAGTTTGCAGCGGTTTGGAAAGGGCTCACGTCATTCGAAGCCCTCGTGTGAAGTGCAAACCGCATAATGTATTATAATGGCCCATACAAACAATGCGAAGCATGTTCATTCTCCCCGCCGCGGTAAACATTACGGTTGCGTTTTCGTGTCGTTGTCGAAAGCAAAAAAACTCTAGGCTAAAAATTGAATGCAAACACCTAGCTTCGCAGTCCAACCACCTTCCCAACGTGGATTAGAGCCACGAATTTTTTTGCATGTTGATTTGTAGTCTGTTGAGTACTACATGTTCAAAGAGTATGCCGATGCAGGAGCTAAGGGGCTGCAAATGTTGCGGATGCATAGACTGTGGCTTTGGCGAAACATGAGAAGGAGCTTGACCAGGTGACACTCTATGTCCTGGCCCGGGAAGAGGTGCACCGTGGTAGATGCATAACCGGTGAATTCGGGTGGCAACCCGTGGTGTAACTAGGTTAGCAGGTTGAGGAGGCCTGTAGTTACGAGGCTTGAGAGGGGTTTTGGTTTTCTGAAAGGCGGTGATTGTGGATGTATCCGTGCCGGGGATATCTTGAAGGGGAAGCGGCAGTGTGCTGCGCATTGAGCGGGAGCTTCGGCAACTCCAGTGCCACACCCAGATTTCATTACGACGTGTAGCCCCCATAAGTGGAGGGGGTGATAGTGGGAGAGTCTAGCTTTTGGCCGGCGGAGGTGGATCAACTGGGTCTGAAGCTGGGCCACGGTAGCTTCCTGCGCGCCGAAGCGTTGCTCAAACGTCGTCCGCCGGCTTGCCTTGTTGGCCATCCAGGCTGCCGTGTCTTTTTGGCCAGTATCTAGACGATTCTCAAGGGCCTGTATAACAGCTGGGACGGTTGCGGGAGGACCGGTGTCCATGGGCTGGAGGGAGCGCGTGTTGGCTGCATAGGCGTGGCAGATTGGTGTGTGTGTGTGGGGGGGGGGGGACTTGAGGGTGCTATATTCCGCAACACTATCTGCAACTGCTTTCTGAGGTCGTCAATTTCCCTATTTTGTCGTTTAACTTGTGCTTTAATTTCGGCATTCTCGCTGACCTTGGAGGGAGATCGCGGTCCCGAACTAACCGTTTATTGCGTTGGCGACGCCGACTGCCCTGGAAGTGGTGGGAAATTTGTCGATCGGCTCCTGTGCATGGCGGCCCGGAAGCCCGAACGGGGTCCGCGTGTAGCCGACCCGAACTGGGAACAGGACTCGGCTCGTTGCTGGAAGTTGGAGCGCTGCCTGCTGCGGGAATCTCGGAGGCTGGAGTAGAGCGAGGGGGAAAGCTTGCTCTTGTTGACTGTGAGGCCAGCCGGGGTGAAAGTCTTTTTGGAATCTCCGGTCGATCACAACGCACCTTGCGTTTTTTTAACCCGTTAATTGTGGTCCGGTGACCTGAATGCCCTTGGCCGTACAGGTGGACCTATCGGCGTTTCGGTGGGTGATCCTCTTCGCAGTAATGACAAAATGCGGAGAGGGATTTGGGGCAGGTATTGGCGCAGTGACCGGCCTACCATCAACTAAAGCAGGCCTCCACCTTTGCTTGAAAGGGTTGGTAGAAGTAAACTTCTTTGTAGAAGCAGAGCTTTTGGGTAAAGTTTTTGTGTTGATGAAAGTAACCAAGACGGATTTGGTCTTCCGAGAGGACGTGTGCCCGTGATAGTACAGGAGCTGCTTTGTTTGAAGGCCTGAATCCCTTGGAAGATTTCTTTCGCAGTTTAGAATGCCCCGCCCTGCGTGGCCTGTACGCCTTGCCTGTACGCATGTAGCGATGTACGCTTGGTGTGTTAAAGTGGCGTCAAGGGTGAGAAACAGTGGTAGCACATAGCGTTTTGCGCGCTCCTCGTAGGTGGGGAGTGGGTTGATGGTAAAATAATTGCTCTGGGGGTTCAGCCGGATGTGGTCCTGTTGACGCAATTCTGCGTAGGGTTCTTGAAGGGCGTTGAAAAACAGGAACAATATATGGCTTTATTGCACTGGCATAGGTTGAGGCCTCCGCTCGGTCGGAAAATAATTTTCAGATCCTGGGCTGGGGGCCTAGGAAGTGGTGCTCGAAGTCTAAGCTTGGTTGGAATAGACTTGCGTGGATTGGGCAGGCCTGGTATGGCGGGGTAGGCGGGCGGATGAAGTGGCATGTCGGAGTTGGCGAGCTGTGCCCTGCGGAGGGCGGGGTGAGCCAGCGTGCGGGCGAGGATCGCCCGGGGCCATCTGGGGTCGTTGTGATAGTCTTCGGGAGAAATATCCTCTCCTTCGACCGGATATAGGATGCTACTTGAGGCGGCTCGGTGAAACCAGCGAACGCCGGACCGAGGCTCGGTGACGAAAAGCTTAACGTGATACCTAGCGCGGCCGCGGCCGCTTCGGAAATGAGGTCGTTGCTGGGCGACATATACGGACGGAAAATGGTTAAAAACGATGGCGGGCAGCTTTACGAACCGTATGCAGCAGCCCTCAATTCATCTCCGACCAGTCACACGACTCGTTACCTTCATGCTGGACGCTGCCTCTACTCCACTCCCCTCGCCCTTGCACTTCCTCCTGCTCTAAGGCCGGCTTAAGTGCGGGCGCTTATTGTCGACTGCCTATACTACTATGTGTCAGCCAGGACACTTCTTAAACAAGCGTCACGAAAAGCTTTTCCAACAGGGTTGAACGAATGCCTCTAAGAATAGAGGCGCTTCGCTTCCCTCCCATCAGCTCACAGCAGTCGTCATTGCATAGGATGTGCTTTATGTGCAAATGGTATATAGGACTTTCTTTAGCGTTGATCGGAAATACTGTTTTAACCGTGTGCCTGCAATGGAGCTGGTTTAGTCACATGATAGTTAGACTCACATCTGTCACAAACGGCAGAGTAATTATCAGCACGCGAAACTGGGCAGGAGACAAGGACGGCTGAAAACGTGCCTATAGGTCTAAGAACACGGCGCGCAAAGCGCACGTCCGGAATGCCACGAAAACAGTGAAGGACACTTAGTTTCCTGTCTAGAGCCAGAAATACAAGGTTGTTGAGCGTGGCTTCACTTAAGCAACATTAAGCGGCGAGGGACGCCGAGCGAGCAGACTTGCTGGCAAGCAGCGGGTGACAACGACAGCTCCTCAAGCCGAGAAACGTGCCAAGAAAAGCAACAAGTCCGTAGCTTGAGGAACAGAAATAGCCGATAGCGGTGGAAGATTAGAGACGAGGGACCATGGCGATAACACTGGGGCTGCGGCTATCTGTTAACCACCCTGGAATGTTCTTTGTCCTTTCCAGCACCGCATTTAACGTTTGCGCATGCTCCCTTAGGTAAGGCTGGCAACGATTTTTTTCTCGAGCTGGGTGGCGGGCAGCAAGAACTTTTCGGCATCCCATCAACCTGCCATGTTGACGCAGTAGGGTATCTTCTCTCTGCCAAGACTGATCAGCAGGCGTGCTCAAAAAACCTGAATCTTCCAGCATGGGAGGACAATAGTGCTCTTGCACTAAAAAAAAAAGATGCGAAAGCAAGAGGGGAGAAGCACACATTTTCTGATGGTCTCGCTTAGGAAAGTGATACCATCCGTTTCTGTCTTGCTGTTTTCATGTCGGAGTAGCTTCGTTTGGTTGCGATAAATAGCATTGTATTTGTTGTTTGAGACGCAACAGGAACGCTTGCACTGGGGATGGATATGGCTCGGACCCAACTCTGCATAGGGTTCAAGACCCCATGGGAGCTTGTAGCGACTCCGATGTATCTGTGGGGGCCAGTTGCACTTATGAGTTGCGATGCCTGAGCGGAGGCAGGCTTGGGATTATACCGTGGTTGTGCCCATGGTATCCGCACGAAAGGCAGTGAAAATATTCAACGAGACACCTAATTATGTTATGTGTTGGCGATGCAATGGCATAAGCACCTGTTGATGCCATTACCGGAAGTCATGTCACTTCTTGAGAGAAAATAATTATGCAGGAATGGTGGGTGGAAGCAAGGATGCGTAGAAAATAATACATGCAGGAATGGTTGGTGGAAGAAAGGATGCGTCTTCGAAGCAAATTTTGGGCCGAGGTCCCTGATGCGCTCCAGGACAGCAATAGGAGATGATTCAGGATCGGTTACATCAAAAAAACTTCTGCTGTCTCGAAACCACGAAAAGCATGCACTGTGTAAGTGGAAACTATCACCGGAAGCCCTTCAGCAGTCAGAAGAACTGACGACCCGTACCTGGCCGGTTAGAACGGGTCATGAAGCCGTTTGGCTATGAGGAGCCTCACATCACCTGCCCCCTTTTACTGTCTTCTGCCTCCATGGTCGGACCCCGGGTGCACCCGGCGAGTGGAGAGGCATCCCGTGAAGAAGACCTTCACCTCATAAACGACACCCCATTCCACATATAGCACGTGTTGCTCGATATGGTTATGGCTTTCCCAGCACAATACTCTTCCGATCGACGACAGTGTAAGGAAAAACCAAGCATCTCATTGTGTTTCCCAACAAGATTTAACAAAAAAATTCATCATACTGCACAGCAGAAAGACGCACGCAAACGACATTGCGACCACATTATTGCACCTCAATGTACTGGATGAGGGAGTAATTACTCATTACTCTTCGAACGATAGTCTCTGAAGGGGATATATTTCGCTGTCATAAAAATTGTCTTGACCTACTGGAACAACATTGGCTTGCAACCAACAACAACAAAAAAAAAATGCCAGTGGCTTAGCTCGGCTATGCCAGGACATACGTAGCGAGATTTACGTTTTCCTGGTTGAGCTTGTTGTGGTCATTGCATGTTTAGCCGTGAGAGACATTTGGCTCCATCTCGGCGGTTATTCGCCCTCTATCACTCTCGGCAGTCCGGCATCTCCATTTGCAAGCTGTTCCTCTCTCTGTTCCGGCGTCTCCACTGCTCTTTTCCCCTTCTTACGCTCACTCTTTCTTTGTTGAGTAGCCAAGTGCCGGGCGACAACCTCAGGATCGGAAGAGTTAACCTTCTCTTGTCTATATATTCCGCCGTTTAGCAGCGGCTGGACTCTCCTTCGCGGCATTCATGTCAGACGTTGTAATACAGCCGCCCATTTCATCTCCGCCTTTTATACGCAATGCTGCGCATTCGACGCGCGGTTCGAGTGATCGGGCGGCGTGCGACGACACGGCGACGAAGCGCGCGGATGCGCATCGGTCCAGCGGTGGAGCGGGCGCGTGGGCGCAACGACGGCGAAGCGCAAGCGCGCCTCCTGTTCCTTTCCTGTTGCCATGTTAACGGCACATGCGCACAACTTTCCTCTCCCAGCCACCGGGAAATGCTCGACTGGTAGTCCAGTGTAGTTCTCGTCACAAAAATAACGGCCAAGAGCGCTACCGACAGACTGCGAACAGCGTTAAGATTAGGTGATAACCACCGTTACAATTCCAGGAATGCAGAGGCCTCATTCAATTAAAAATTAGGGAGAAACCACACATGCACTATGCTCCATAAGAAACGTGTTTAGGTATAAAAGGTTTATTTTTTTTTATTTCCATTCTTGACCAGGAGCTCCAGGCCAGTATTTTTCATCCTAACGAGTGTACTATTCTTTCGCTGCAAAAGTAATCTGCGTCACAGAATACGTCAAAACTTTCTCCTTCTACACACAAGGTTATTATATGAGGAAAATAATGTCGATGATGACAATGGCGTATTCATAGAATATTCATGTAATAAAGTTGTGGCCTTTTATCGACTTTTAGTACCTTGTTGCGTTTGCTATTACTGCCGCATTATTCATGATCGACGAACGCATTTGGCGATGGTAGATGTACAATAAAAATTCAAAAGGCGTTCTTCAGTCACTTTGCCTTCAAAAAGCGGGGACATATGGAGGATCTATTTGGATTCAGCAATGCTTCTGAGCATTCGTAACAGGAAATACACCTCCCTCGGATTCTCCGCAGGAACCCCATGCACAGAAAGACCCACTGTGGCAGGAAACAACCCTAACTTTGTTTCCGTTCTAACTTACTGGGGCTGACATGCTAAGTAATACCGTGTAGCACCACACTGACACAAAAACAACCCCACATACAAGGCAAACAGTGGTAGCGCTGAGGAATATTTCGGAGCTTGTATTGCAGATTGGCGGTTTTTGAACACCTCAGCATTGAAGAAACCTCTGCTGTTCCAAGAAACCGCATTCCTCCATGTAGAAATTTTATTCGCAGTGCACAGGCTGAAAAATTGTGCAAATTTGACAGAAATATTCTATTCCTTTGTAAACCATACCAAATCTTCTGCAGTTTTAATTTTAATTTCAAAAATAAAAAAACAGAAGCCAAGAAAAAAAATACCACCTCGAGAAATGAGCAAAATATTTGTGGTTGCAGTACGACCCCAACCCCCTCACTAATAAAACATTCCAGCTGAAAGCTACTGGAGGAAAAAACAAAGCCTCCACCGTCTGGAAGACGTTGAAGTAATTAGCGTTAGCTGTTTGGTTACCGAGACGAAGAAAAGGAAGAAGAACGCGCCCGTTGTCCAGTTACACCCATTAAGATACGTCGCAAACGGAACTTGCTTCGTTTGATGGGTGAAGGTGGGTCTGGAGTTCAGCTTGTGGCGCGATATGGCAACGCTTCCATTAGTAATTGCATGTATACAATGTTTACCTATTATGTAATTGCGGTTTTATTCCTATACCACAGCCCATAGGGTTTTACTTGCCTACCAAATTCGGTACACATCTGCCCCCGGATGGGTGCCCCTTGTCTCAGTATATATAGCGGGGGGAACGGATAGAACAGCCCAACCAATTTCAAAGGCCGGCGTCTTGGATTCGAGAAACCGAAACTATGTCGTGATTTCATCTCCCGACGATAAAATCAAAAAGTTCCACCTCTGTCCACCATACTGGACCGTGATGTCATCATATGCACGTGGCAGGTGGTAGTTTTTACAATGCTATTGTAGATGGCGCTGCAGGTGTCACTGTGAGATTTGCGGTTTTCTAGCTGCTGTGACAGATCGCGCTGCGATCTCAGGGTTGTAGCAGACCTCACGAACTCTCGTAACGTGATGAGCAGTTGCTGCCACAGCCGTAACTGGACAGTTATCGTCCCGTTGTAGGATATATTTTGAGGATGAGGGGAGCAATATATGAGAGGGCAGAACCAATTTTTGGCTGCCACATTGAATTCGAGAAACAGAAACTATGCCGCCATTTCGTCTCCTGACGTCATTCTCTCATTGTTCCACCCCTGTCCGCCATATTGCACCCAGACGTCACAATTGGCACGCGGTAGGTGGTTTTTCTACAATGTTATGGTAGATGGCGCTACAAGTCTTTATGCGAGATATGCTGTTTTCTAGTTGTTGCCACAGATGAGGCTGTGATCTGGGGTGGTAGCAGACCACATGAAATCTCGAAACATGATGAGTAATAGCTAACGCTCTTAATATCTTGCCGCAATGTTATTGGTGGAGAATTCGCTATTTAATCACACATTCTTGTTGCGGCGCGTCAGGCGTCGCTTCAAATCTTCCGCAGGTGTCAAACAGAAAATGAATGAGGTAGTCTGCGACACTGGTTGCAAAACATAAGAGCAGTGCTAAGAACGCCTTATCACTGTGCCTCAGAGATTTTTTTTTATTTCGCGATAAGGCCAAACAAACATGACCAAAATGTCAAAATATGTTGTATGTGCTCCTTCCAGTGAGAATGGTGTGAAATGAAAACTGCCTCTAAAGTCAGTAAGATTTTTACATTTAGAATGTTCTACAACGGAATAGAATGCTTAAAATCTCCAAGCTTGTGTGTCAAAGTAAATTTGTCCAGTTTTCAATGATCAACGGTGAAGATAAAAATGAGCAATCTTCTGTTTGGCTTCAGCCCCAGAGCTCCTTCTTATTGCGCCGGTGATTTCAAACCCAAACACATCTTCTCACTCGAATATGGAAGTTTGATCAGTGATGCTTTTGCAATCCGAAGTTGTCCAGCCATGATGTGCATTCAGTCCGTCATTTTTATCACAAATTTACCGAGTAAAGCCTAGTGCCACTATCCTCAGAAGTACTTTCATGATGTAGTTATTGCATATTTTATTTCTATTGCAGCGCAAAAATATGAAATATAGTCTTGATGAGGGCTCAGCATTAATGAAACATCTTATAGCAAAAACGTAGATAGTAAAAGCCCCTCGGTTTTATAATAGCAATCTTATCCCCTGGGTTCATCGTATGGATTAAAGAGAAACTAATTTGGCTCGGGTGCTGGATCCTTTAGAAATTTCAATGCACCAATGCAAGCGACCAGAACCAAGCTTCTGTTCTTACAAGCTTGATTCGGTCTTTCTTTGAGGCACTGATCATAATAATATGTCAAACATTTTTTTATGATTAGTTTATTTTCCGCTTTCAAATCATTTTATTCCGTAAACTATGTACAGTCGTGAGCAATATGGGAGAGAACAAACTTTTTGCAGCAAATTTGATGAGCACTTTTTGGATATTGGACTCCAAGAGGAAACGGAGAAAACTGTGCTTGTCACGATTAATTATCGTTATAAATAAATGAATGGGTAAAGTTTGTTCCCTCTAGTATTGCTTACGACTGTGCAGTAAATTTGTGTTTCTTATCTTTGTTGTGAGAAATGTACTGCCATGTCGAACAAGCATACGTGGTGGGAACTTTGCAAGCCTCATGATTCGGCTTTTAACACCCACCTTTTCCTCCAGCATGAATTGCATGCTTAGAAAAAACCAACGCAAGAAAAAAATTTGTAATGTTTGCCATCGTTACTAACTTAAATGCGTTTTAGTTGCGCTGTGTGCGCTGTTATTTTCTTGCAATAAGTACTCTGCAGTTATCTTTCACGAAAGATCTCATAATATATTTTGGTGTGCCCACTTAACAGCCGTCATTAACGGATCTAATCTAACAGATCTTACAAGATCAACAATAATGGCATCGGATAGCATGCTTTGCTCAAAAGAAGCCTTCTTTGTTCGTTTAAATTAGCCTGTAGAGCACTGGTTCGTCAAAACGTCGAATTTGCATTCGCAATCATTGATAGACTTGCATCTTCCTGATGTGTATAAAACAAGACAATTAGAGGACATTAGCTCTCACGGATCCGTCTTTTTTGCTTTCCTTTCATTACGTCCTCAGAGTTAGTTAAGATATGTGCAATGTACTGAGCTGCACGGTGACCATGTTATTTCAAGCATAGTTATTTCATTTTATAGCTTTTAAGGCTAATTATTTGATTGTGATTTTCATTATTTAATCATTAGTTTAAAAATAACAACATACTGAGGACACAGGAGTCATCCCGGTAGAAGGGCACTTCGTGAAATTAGAAATACCTTTGATCGATCGAATGCGAATATTGATGGAGTAAATTTTCTCTCTCTCCTTCTAGAAGCACCACTTGGAAGTATGTTGCCAACGGATGAAATATCGGTGGGTCCACGTCACTACCAGTGTTCGAAACGATACGCTGCTCTCATGATAATTTTAGGCGCCTGAGTTGTTTTCGGTCGAGCCTATCATTGCTCTCCAAAGCCTTGAGGGGGCTGTAGCTTAGCAAATGTTCTTCATCAGGTACCGCTGCTGTAAAAAAGCTAAAACATAGTGCACATTTAAATACTGCGACAAAAAAAATGCCCTCTTGTTTTTAATAGTATAACCTGGCTGATTATCAGTTTGTTCACACACCTTTCTCTCGATAATTCGACCTTTAAGGTGGTGTAAATTATTTGTTAAATGCGCAAATACGAATTAAGAACCTTTTCATGCTGACGATTAAAAATTAAGGTAGTTCGCGTTATGATAGTTCTGTAATTTTGTAAAATATTAACGATAAATATTTTAAGGCACATTCTTTTTCTTAAAATCTCACGCTAATCGGTTGCTTCGAGGAATACGGCTAGCTGTACGCTCGGTCAGCCTATGAAAAAAGCTTTGGAAAGTATTTTTCAGGGGAGAAAAACGAACTCGCAGTCAACATGAGAGATTTGCGACCGTATATATTAACATTTAAAACAGTCTGAAAAAATATTAATGAAAGCAAACTACGTCAAAAGATGTTCATTTTTTATCGAGGGAAATATTTTGACTTCTCTAAAACAGCAAGAATAGCAAGTACGTCACGTGTGACGTCTGCAACACTGCGGGGGGGCGGGGGGGGATGCGCAGTATCCTAGGCAGAATATGACTGAAAGGGCGGCGGTTGTTGACAAGAGGTGCAAAAACGAACACTTTGCTGATGTGTATATAACGGTATTTGCACATGCAGCTACCAAGAGAAGACGATAAAGACATTGGCTACAATGAGTTCCCACTGTGCTTTACCAGTTGCAATTTTTGGAACAACTGTCCTGCAGGCAATGTAAACAGCACTTAATCATGGGTTATTTTACCGGCGGTTCTTCGCAGACGAAAAAGTTGGTATTTTAGGCGCGTCACACGTATAAGGATGTATGTGTAAAAAATTAGTAAACAATGTTAGAAATGTTGGGTATGCATAGAAAAAAAAATGATTGTTCGTAGTAGATAAGCAAGCCAGAACGCTACACTGATAGTTATGAGAAGTTACCTTGTGGTCTTTCTGAATGCATGTGAGAAACGGGTAATTCTCATGAGTATACCTTCTCGGCATTTGTGCGCTCAAAGTGCAGCACAGTGCATTAATACCTGATGTACATAAAAAAAATACCAGTTTTTCTCACGCGCTTACTTGTATGCATGCGTATTTTTTATACGGTTAACGCTATAGCAAGCGTTTTGTTTTGAGAGGGGTGACTGAACGAAAGTAAATATGAGCTACAATTCTAGTTACAACTGGCGCTCCCTATTACTCTATGCCAGTATTATTGTACAAATGTTTATTCATTGATTTATATGAGTTTCTGTTACGGCCTTGAGTTCTCGCACCCCCTTCTGTATTTCTGTATGGTTTATGGAACACCTTTCATTTATGAATAAACTTTCTTCTTCTAAATACCATAACCAGTACTCTTATTTAGAGGCAATATATTCACGTTTTGGGACTAAAACAGTAAAAAATATCAGGTCAAAGACATAGTAAAGATTTCCATACCTAGTCTCTTACGTGTGCTAACCTTAGACAATTCGTATGTTACCAAAACTCTCCACTAGGAAATCGCTTAATGGAACTTGGCGTTTTTCACACATAGTGAAATATATTGACTCCGAGCCTCAAATTGTACCTGCTGCCTTAGCTGCGCTGGAGTTCTCGGTTCTAACAATGTCACGACGAACGCATTTTAATAGCGGCGAAATCTTAAAGCTCCAATCTACTGAAGTTTTGGGCACACATCAGAGACCACCAGGTCAAGGCTTATCTAAATCATCCCCTTCTCTCGACACAATGGCTTTCCTGAATGCAGGAAGTGATAGAGTAGTTTCGCTCACGAAAAACTAATATTTATATGAGTCCTATATGTACCGATGGAAACGTAATCACTGCAGGCGGTTTGTTTATGAAGTTAATCCATGTTTTTCCTCGTTCACTAGAAAAGTTTACAGCAGCGAAGATATAGCAGTACATTAACAAATGAAACAAAGTCACTGTGAGCCTTTTCCTACGTTTTGAG